>NC_043968.1:56273992-56351492 GCF_902148855.1 Sphaeramia orbicularis
GCAAAAAGCTGACGTCACACATTTAACTTCTTGAAATGTTTATATGCGACATGAATCCAGTTTTCATTGTGGCTTTAAAGTTGAGGTTTCCAGCGGACAGATGGCTGTGAGGTACAAACAACTGAGTGAAGCATGGGGATCAATACGAGCCGGCAGTAACAGCTAACGAACACACACACACACACACACACACACACATTACAGCAGACAAAACCTCTGCTGTACAAGTGGAAAATGTTTTAGCACCAAGTCCAGTTTCCATAACAACGTGGTGGGCAGAGAACGGCTTCGCTGCCACTATTTCCTCTCCCAGAAGGCCACAGTGTGTGTGTGTGTGTGTGTGTGTGTGTGTGTGTGTGTGTGTGTATTTAAATACATGTGGATTAGTTTTAGATCTGTCAATATCTCATATCTATTTTATGTCATTTCACTGTGTAAATAATTGTTGATCGTCTCTAATGACTTTTATTCTGAGCTTGTTTGACTTTTATTCTACCAGCTACTTGAGTTTTAAAACATTCTGTCAAGCTGTTTCTGTGATATCACTTTTTTAACATAACTACACATGATGGACAAATTTTGTTATAGAAACATGTGGATCCATCTGAACATGCTCTTAGTCCTGTTCTTTAACTTCCCTCAAAGCCTTTACTACTTGTAAGAGTGTGAACAGACATGGATGTGAACAGAAACTGAAGTAGTTGGTGGAGGCAGACGCCTGCACAGCCATATTTCTGATGAGGCTCAGGCAACACTTGACTGATCTCTTAAAGTTGAACTTGAATCTACAAGGACCAGGAGCAGCAGACTGATCAGGACCAGGACACAGGACTGAGGCAGAGCCAGAGACAGAGACAGGCAGTCTAAGTCCATGAGGTCAAAAGCACTTGTTCCTCCTGCCCTCCAACAGGAGGTACAGAAACATCAGCTGCAGACTGATAAATGGACTGTGCCCCCTGCCCATCCTTACACACACTCACACACCCCACACTGCTGTGAACTGTCAACAGACAGCCCCCCCAACCCATATCACTGAGTTTCACAGATGGACTGTGCCCCCTTTTCAATCCTGAAACACAGAATACACACACACACACACATCCACATTCAACCCTTTCCATGAGAGGACCACCGCTCATTTGTGTGAATAGTGTTCCATTTTGTAAATTATAATTACTGTGTGGTTTTGTTTTTATTTACCCTTTAAATGCCACTTTTTAAAATTGTCTTTTACTGCACAATTTGCAGTGTCAGGTACTAGTGAGAAACAGCATTTTGTTTCAGCCTGCGTATTTCTATAAATACCATGTGAGAAATACATGTGTTTTTTTTTCCCAATATTTTTTACTGAAGAAAAATAGGACACTTCCAATCACAGAATTACAATGTACCTTCCTTTTTTTTCAAATATAAACATATATGCATATAGACACACATTTACACACACACACACACACACACACACACACACACACACACACACACATATATATATATATATATATATACATATATATATATATATATATATATATATATATATATATATACATATATATACATACATACATACATACATACACCCATGCACACATACACCCATGCATACATAAACAAATGAAAGAGCACTTTAATTAGAGTGTAGCAATAAATAAATAAATAATGTATCAATTAAAGTAAATGTATAATGAAATAAATAAGCTGCACTCCCCCACCCCGAACCCTGCCCCACCTCAGCTCATCCTGACCAGTACAAAGTAATGGTTACTTACGTATTATAAAGTACAACAATAACAGGCGCACATTCAATCGGGCTTTACCTCTAAGTTTGTAAAATAAGAAATAAAGGGTTGCCATATGTGGAAAAACTTGTCAGTACATCTCTCAATGTGAATTTAATTTTCTCGAGTTTTAGAAAAGACATGGTGTCTTTAAGTCACCAGGAGATGGAAGGATATTTAGCAGACTTCCAATGCAACAATAACAAGCGTCTTGCTAGTAACGATGTGTAAGCTATAATATCCTTTTGTGTAGAGTTTAGTGCAAGTGAGGAGTCAGGAATGCCAAATATGGCAATCAATGGGCAAGCCTGCAAATTTACTCCAAGAACAGTGGACATAATGGTAAAGTAGGTAGTCCAAAAACCATTGAGGCCAGGGCAAAGAAAAAACATATGACTAGGGTGACATGGGGAGCCATGACATTTATCACATTTGTCTTCGACTTTTGGATATATTTCAGAAAGTCTTGACTTAGAAAAATGGACCCTGTGTGATACTTTAAATTGAATAAGTCCAAGACGAGCACAAGAAGTGGTAGAGCGTATCCTATCTATAACATGTTCCCAGACCTCTTCACTTAATTGTATTCCTAATTCCCTTTCCCATGCATTCTTAATGTTGGTATCTGACTGACGGCTTAATACCAGAATGAAGTCATATATTTTCAAAATCATTCCTCTCTGATGTGGAGTACATGAAAGCAAGCTTTCCCAAGGCTTCTCCGGAGATACAGAAGGGAAATTAAGGAAACACTTCAAAATTAAATCACGAATTTGAAAGTAACAAAACAAATGAGTAAAAGAGGGGCCATGAAATACATGTTTTTAATGAAAATGGTGAAATAAAGACATCTGGGATATGTTGCATAATCAGTCTGAAGATTGTTTTATTCTTCCACTAATCCAGTTTCAAAGGCAGTCAAATAAAAAAAAAAGATCAAATCAAGACAATCTGTATGGTTTAAATTTCAGTGGTTCAACATGTAAGATTTGTATGCACTAATGTTTTTCCGTTTTACATATGCATCTAATGCGATTTTTACACTTTTGACCATTTTTCCAACAATTACTTGCACTTTGGTGAGGTTGAACAACAAAACAATTAAGTTGAAGCATCTTAAATATAATGCCTAAAGTTCTAAACCTCCAAAAAGAAGGCTCATTTATTTTTGAAAAACCCATTTTTAAATAAGAATTCAGCGCCCTGACTAGGACACATGAGAGTTGTGGTGCAGATCAGAGGTTCAAGTCTACTGTAGAATAAATGTAAATGTACATGTCACTCTGAGATAGATTTAACTTCATGCAGGTTCATCTTCTCTGAATACTTTTTAATTCATTCATGAAGTCCCTATAAACTGCTATTTTTTTCAAATATAAAGCTGAACTGAATATTTTATATTAAAAATTAAACTGATTATCCATCAGGTCAAAGGTTAGATTTAATGGTTCTTCTAGGCTCTACAGAGCATTTTAGCATTATATGGTGTATTACTTTAACATTTACTCTTTTTTCTTTGCTTTCACAGCAAACTGTCACCAACGATCAACAAGCATGTGGTACTAAAGATTAGTCATAATGCTGTGGGATTGTCAATGTGTTGTAAAATACCATGTAATAGAATTTAGAATAGTAGTAAACTGCATAAAATTGCCTGATCACAATCATGGTGTACAAGTCAGTATTGCAAAAAGATACCCCTAAAACCATTCCCAAAATGTTTCTTTGGCCATCTTATTACTAGATCTTGCAATCCTCCAAATTTGAAGAAAATCAGATAAAAACTGATAAAATGGCGACCCAATGAGCGTGAAAACATGTGGACAATTTTATTGTTGTAAGAGAGCAATATTATTGTACATAATGTTTTGTAACACAATAACTAATTACTACTCAACTCCTGTGTCTTTTTTATTACAAAATACACACTACTACACATTACTTTTCATTTATTGATCATTTTTGTTGAACAGCTGTTTGATTATCAATTCTTATTTTCAGTATTAAGACAATCAACCATTTTGTTCTGAAAACCCTTCTTTTACAGCCCTTTAATTGTAATAATAGAATGGGAACCTGTTATTTCAGTATTATTATGACTAAATATGCACAACTAGACAGATTTTGGTATGCTCCCTGGCTGCAGAAAATTTGGGAACTATGTGGTAAACAGATGTTTACGTCGAACCGCATGTTTTCAATGATGCGTTCACCAAAATTCATGTAGTGTTCGTACACCAATATACTTCCATCAATAATATCACGTATATGCCTTGTAGATATATTGTTATAGCTCATTCACAAATGTTTATTTCCTCCTGTACCAGGAAGACTTAGTTACAGATCTAACAGAGATGCCACCATGTGGTAAACCAGATTTCCATTCCAGTTTTGTAGAGTCCGTACACCAAGTAGTGTCCGTACACCATATCAGAAATGTGGGTCTAATTTTATTGTTTCTGTCAATATATGGGATTTTTCAGCAGGCATGCTTTGGACACGACATCTATGCAATAAACAATGCATGATTATCCTGAGTGCTGAAACATTTGTATATCTTTGTAGGCATTAAATATGGAGGCTATTAGGCTGTAGTGTCCGTACACCCAAGAATTTCTGATTTGACAGGGGCAAGCCTGCGAAATTTTTAGTAGACACCATAATACAAAAATATTTTGGACTTTAAAAGAGAAATATCAGACAAATAAAATGGCCTGTCTGATTTTTTGATAGAGCATTATTATTTTTTATCTATCTGTGCACCCTTCCTGTTACCCTTGATTGTGATCAGGCTGAAAAGCAAGTTAACAGCTAATGTTACCTTACAGAATGTATGCAATGCAACTCCTTCAAAAATCGATTCCATACTGCCATACTGTCACTGTTGTGTTTCTGGTCTGGCCTCAAAGTCTTGATCTTTTCCCAGTTTTGATACACTGATCTTGGTGATGCCATAGTCTCAGTTCAGGTGGTCTTCACTACAGCACTACAACAGGCAGTTCTGCTAAACTGAGTTAATGGACAGAGGCTGACTGCTTAACAAAAATAAAATGACTCAAGTCTAAGTGTCTCAACATTTCAATCACTCTGTAAGGTTTCAGGAATAAACAAAATTCAGAAGTGACGCTAGATACCAAAAAGATAACTATCATAAAACACTGCCCTGCCTTGCTTATTAAAACCCAGCCCATGTGCTTGAAGGACATGAGTCATATTCAGTCTCTGTGGTGTTAATATAACAACATCCTTCACATCAGAGGACCACACCCTCACCTCCCATGAGGCAGCTGGACATTTGCAACTGAATCCCTGAATCGTCCCTTTGTATTATATTGTAACCCTACCAATTTATAAAGGCACTACAGCAAATGAACTCACAGTGACCATACTTTAGGCAACAGCAAAATCAAACTCCCAGTAAGGACCATAGGGAATTGTTTTTCCTAGGCTGCATATTGTCAGATGCAATTTTGAGCCAAGAAACAATCCACATTATTTAGTTTATTGATGGTCTCCTGGTTGTCCTGTCAGGTCGGGCTGGCAACACTTGTTTCTTCAATACTTCTTGGTGTTCGTCCCAGTCTGTCCTTATTGAATAGTAATAAACAGCTGCAGCAAAAACATATTATGTCTATGAAAAAAATTGCAATGTCATTTAGAGAACAAGTCATAGCGCTTTAGTTGAGCGGAGATTTTTATGAAATGCACATAAACTGCTTAAAAAAGTTTATCTGTAGTAGGAACAGAACTCTGTCACCTTCCCATCTATTATACCAGCGTTTTAGGACATTATATATGGTCTGTCACTGACAAAAAACAGACAAAGAAATCCCAATGTTTGGAATTGGACATGACACAGAAACTGATTTGGAACGATTCTGTATTTGAACACATTAGGCATCATCTTGCTCTCATTAGTGTACTATTGGACTTAATGCACTTGGTACAATACAATAAGACAGGTTTAAAATGAACCTTTGTGAAAGTAAGATAAAAGATCATTGATGTGTCAGTAATACATACATTTTATTAATACACTTAACACATTTTTACATAAAACTTTGTTAACATAGTACAACATATACTTTTGTCTTAAAATATTAACATAACTAACACATTTTCTAATCTAATTCTGTAATCCCACTAATAAATGATACATTCTCCACATTTTCAAATCTTCCCCATAGATAAATAAAAGTGAAATTCTACTGAGATCAACAAAGTTCACCTGTATCTGTACTGGTAAACCAATACCAATGTTTGTGTCACTATTCCAGATGGGTCACTGTAGCTGCGGTCCATCACAGTGAGGTTCATGGCTGGTGAGTGACTGACTGAGTGACAGACAGATATGTGTTTGTTAAACTTACCTGGTGTCCAAATTATGTCCAGAAAACATTTTGAGTGCACAGGCAATAGCTTAACAGCAGAGATAATAGTTTGACAATCACAATGGACAGAAAGAAAAATCATTCATTCATTTTCTGAACCCGCTTTATCCTCACTAGGATCACGGGGGTCGCTTGGAGCCTGTCCCGGCTACACAGGGGCGAAGGCGGGGTACACCCTGGACATTTCGCCAGTTCATCGCAGGGCTGACATATAGAGACAAACAATCACTCTCACATTCACACCTATAGGCAATTTAGATTAACCAGTTAACCTATCAGTGCATGTGTTTGGATGGTTGGAGTGAGAACATACAAACTCCACACAGAAAGGTCCCACCCCAGTCCACTGGTGCTGGAATCAAACCTAGGACTTTCTTGCTGTGAGGCACAAGTGCTATCCACTGCACCACTGTGTCGCCCAAAAAAACAAAATAAACAACTGGATGAAATTCTGAAAAAACACTGATGCTTAAGCCACAGGAAACAACAGCAGTGACTTCAGTTATCAAGTAAGAAAATGTGGCTTTTGATTTGTATTTAGTGTAGTTGGTTTTTACATGTACATGTTAGTTTTATTCTGAGACACTTAGTAGTTTTAGTTTAGATTAAATTTCATTTTAAGATTATGTGAGTGTTTCAAATATTGTTAATTATGTTTTGCAAAAACACTTTAATCTTGTTCACTATGAACAATTTACAGTATTGGACTATTCATTGTAGTTTTTCTATTCTCTGCTTTTTAGTGTTAGTTCATATTTCATCAGGGGTATGGTATAGTACTGTACTATGTTTCACATACTTTAATAACCCTGGTGAGGTTGAATATTTCTGTGTTGTGCATTGTCTTCATATGATCAACCAATCTAATTTTATTTATATAGTGCTACATCATAACAAATGACACTTTATATTTAGAGCTGGTCTAATCCAGACTCTTAAGCCATAGCCCATGAATACATTTTTAAAAATCCTTTTACTGTTTTATGAATAGTACTTATTTAGTGTTTGCATTATTCTGCTATGGCAGGAGTGAGAACCAAAGAGTTTACTTCTTGTGCTAGTATACTGGATGGAACCGTAAAGTCTACTCTAGAGTTTTATGGGTTTTTGGGTTTGTTTTTTTGTTCTTTTGTTTTTTTGGTATATTATGTTATTATATTACATTATAGCATGCTGTATTGTGGGGTTTTTTTATTTGTAGGTATCAAAAGCGCTAAAATACATTCACAGAGTCCATGTAGTTCTACTTTAAGTTTTTATTACAAAATGAACATGATGAAAAACAGTTTTTTATTTCCTACAAGTACAAATTAATGATGTATTTTTGAAAGGTATCTTATTACCTCTACCAAGGAATGGCGGAGGTTATGTTTTCATCGGGATTTGTCTGTCTGTTTGTTTGTTTGACTGTTAGCAAGATAACTCAAAAAGTTATGGACGGATTTGGATGAAATTTTCAGGAAATGTTAATATTGGCACAAGGAACAAATGATTAAATTTTGGTGGTGATCGGGGAGGGTGACTGATCTGCCTTGCCGGAGGTCTTTCCTCTTTTATCTGCTTTTCTAGTTTCATATCTAATTGTATTCTCCAGGACAAAATGACAAAGCTGATGAGGAAGAACGCTCACCTCAGGAAGGAGCTGATGGACTCCAGATCAGTCTGCATAAGAAGATGTTGCAGATGAGTTGTAAATGGTGGCACGAGAGACTGAACGCAGCTGCATATTGATGGCCAGAATACAAAACCTCCTATCTGAAAAAATCACTTTTTTCAGGAAACAAAAAAAAACATTTAGTTTTATTATAGTATGGTCTTTGCTAAAGATATCCAAGCATATTCTACTGTTCTCAGACTCTCTTTCTATATTATGTGTTAACAATATCTTCCTTGTTCTCACCATTTAATGCGAAAACTCAAAATCTAAAAATTTGCAGATAGGAGGTTTTGTTTTTTGGCCATCGATATGCGAGGTCTGCTGAGGAGACGAGTGAGGAGGGTGATGAGGAAGAGCAAGACATGGAGAAGGACATGGACAAAATACGACACACACAGAAGTATTGAGTATTAATACAAGTGTGTGTGTGCGTGCGTAGGTGTGTGTGTGTGTGTGTGTGTGTGTGTGTGTGTGTGTGTGTGTGCCTGGTTATTTTATCCTGACCTGAACACACACTGACATTAAAACGGATGTACAAACACACTTTTTGAAGGTTAAGACTTGGTTTTAGGTTAAAATGTCACCACACACTTTTTCTACAGACTTGGTTCAGGTTGGAATTCGAGAACAATAAGGCTTTCACTTGGGCTTTTTTTCTGATGTGACTTTTGTGCCTTTGTTTAATTGTAAACAGTGCAGCAGAAACAGGAAGTGTGGTAACAGAGTTTGAATTAAAGTCAGCAGAAGTTGTAGCTCAAAGGGAATCAAACCAGGACCCACAACCAACATTTGTGTCTGCGTGACTTAGACAGACTCCAAACACTCTGTCTCACAGGTGTGTTCATTAAGGTTAACGTCACAGGTGCTTTTAGTATTTTACTTATTTACTCAGGTTTACACTTTCTTCTATTTGTGTGCAGGGTTTTTCCTGGCGTGAAATGGGGCAGAGGTGGGATTTTAAAGGCGATGAAAGCAAAGACATCATTTACATTTAGTTTAGTTTTTTAGTTTTAGTTTATTACTTCATTGTGTCGTGGACAATCCCAATTAATGAACTGTATCAATAACAGTAAAAAGGGGCAGCTTTAGCCAACATGGCTAGTATCCCCCTGTAGTTGCCAGCCTGATGACAATAGGCACCCTAAAAAAACAATATATTACAGCACATTGATTAAAAAGACAGAGTTAAGACAGCTAAGAGATAAGATAAATCAATAAAGATTAAAAAAAAAAGATAAAAGAAAAAAGAGAACAGTGAAGCATCAGTACAATCATACAGAAACAGCACATGTAATCCAACCATACAAAAGCAGCACATACAATATTTGTCAGTCATTTGTCATTTCATATAGTAGAGAATGACAAATATACAGTACATATAGTATATATACTTGTCTTGTTGTTGCTTGCACATGTATGTTTGGTTGCAACCTTTTCTGAAACCCTGTCAACCATGGTACTGCTTGTCTTGACCAAGAAGCTCTTGCAAAAAAAAAAGATTTTTAATCTCAGTGAGTCTGTCCTAGTCAAGTAAATGTTAAAAATGTTTATGAGAACTGTCTCTTCTAGAGGCCAAAGGAAAGACCACTGCCTGCTGCGGGTTTCTGGAATTCTAATAATTATGACTGAAAAATTACAATTATCATATCATAAAAATGGTGATATTGATACTTTAGCAGACAAACACTAGGTTAAGTGAGCAAAATAAAGTTGAATATAACAGATATAGTGATTACAGATTAACAGATTATTTCCCTGGCTGTAGTTTAGACAGACAGCATCATTTATTGGAGTCTTGAAGATAAAAATTGGATAGAGGACCACAATACTGGTGTGATGTCACAATGAAACAGAATGACAGAAATCCAATGACAGCAAGACAAGAAATGGCATTTTTATCATCAAGGCACTAATCAGAGTTCTGTCAAGAGGAGATGGCACAAAACTTAAAGAGGGGCCACTATATAAATCTATATTTAGGAAAAAGCTGAGAAATGGACTTTTTCAGCAAAATATATCATTAATTAACATAAAAACAAGCATCTATGATTGCTGTTATTTATCTAACTCCATGGGTTTTTTGGTGAATCAACACTGCAGAAGATGATGGTGTTTCCACGGTAACTACGGAGCCTCTGAACGTCCAAATGGGTCATATCTGATGACCATGAAAAGATGACAAACTGCAATTTGCCTCAGTTTTTTTTACATGTATTGACAGAATTAGTGGTCAAGAAGTTATTAAACATTTACTACTTTGTGTGTATACATAAATATCTATTTATGCATAATTTTCTTTGTCTTATGTCCTAAAAGTGTGATTGGCTATGTGTACAAACTTGTTAATATCATTATTATTATTACCCAATTTTTTTTTTACTTATTTACGGCCTGATTACAATCAACGGTACCAGAAAGGGTGCACATATAGATAAAAAATAATAATGCTCTATCAAAAAATCAGACAGGCCATTTTATTTGTCTGATATTTCTCTTTTAAAGTCCAAAATAGTTTTGTATTATGGCGTCTACTAAAAATTTTGCAGGCTTGCCCCTGTCAAATCAGAAATTCTTGGGTGTACGGACACTCCAGCCTAATAGCCTCCATATTTAATGCCTACAAAGATATACAAATGTTTCAGCACTCAGGTTAATCATGCATTGTTTATTGCATAGATGTCATATCCAAAGCATGCATGCTGAAAAATTCCATATATTGACAGAAACAATAAAATTAGACCCACATATCTGATATGGTGTACGGACACTACTTGGTGTACGGACTCTACAAGACTGGAATGGAAATCTGGTTTACCACATGGTGGCATCTCTGTTAGATCTGTAACTAAGTCTTCCTGGTACAGGAGGAAATAAACATTTGTGAACAAGTTATAACGATAAATCTACAAGGCATATACGTGATATTATTGATGGAAGTATATTGGTGTACGAACACTACATGAATTTTGGTGAACAACGCACCATTGAAAACATGCGGTTCGACAAAAACATCTGTTTACCACATTGTTCCCAAATTTTCTGCAGCCAGGGAGCATACCAAAATCTGTCTAGTTGTGCATATTTAGTCATAATAATACTTAAATAACAGGTTCCCATTCTATTATTACAATTAAAGGGCTGTAAAAGAAGGGTTTTCAGAACAAAATGGTTGATTGTCTTAATACTGAAAATAAGAATTGATAATCAAACAGCTGTTCAACACAAATGATCAATAAATGAAAAGCAATGTGATGTGTGTATTTTGTAATAAAAAAGACACAGGAGTTGAGTAGTAATTATTTATTGTGTTACAAAACATTATGTACAATAATTTTGCTCTCTTATAACAATAAAATTGTGCACGTTTTCACACTCATTGGGTCGCCATTTTATCAGTTTTTATCTGATTTTCTTCAAATTTGGAGGATTGCAAGATCTAGTAATAAGATGGCCAAAGAAACATTTTGGGAATGGTTTTTGGGGGTATCTTTCTGCAATACTGATTAATAACTGATGCAAATATACTTGTTCACCTTGATTGTGATCAGGCCGTTACTTTATTTATTCTACTTTTTTTTTTGCTTTCTTTTTCTTCCTTTCAGTGAGCATTAAAAAAAAAATAAAAGTGCACTTTGTACTACTGACAGACTACTGACTTATTCATATTTTTCTAAATAAAAATTTGAATGAAAAAAAAAAAAAATTTACATCAGTGGATGCTATTAATCAATGGTGGTTGTTTAGGTCTTTGAGGGTTCATCCCCAGTTGTCATTTGTCGTCTGGAACGGTTTCTTCTATTGTGTCATTAACAGGACAAACTTTCAGCTCAGGATCTTGTTAATAATTTACTGCTCTGTTCTGCTTCTTATTTCCTTTCCTCTGTCTGAATTTCACATGTTACCACAAACACATGACTGCAAACAACCTCAACATCAATTGTTCTAACCATTTCTGATCACATCTCCCAGACCAGATTCAAAGAACCGTTGGAGGGCTTGGACTGGGTTTCATTTAGAGTCAGGCATGTCTTTGTGATACTAAACAGCTCAGGAATGTATTATGTCACTGAGACACGAGGCATCAGGACAAACATGTGGTGAGTGGAAGTCGGATGTGTGTGGTATGAGGATAATGGACATGCCGAAGCCAGAGCCACGCCCACCAGTCCAGACAGTGTCCTCTTCACTGAATTGAGACGCTCCAGAAGGCAAAACAAACGCCCCCCGCCCAGAGGAAAGAGGGGGGTGGGTGTTAGATAATTAGAGGGAAAGCCTGGCAGGGTGCCCGATAAACAGTTGGAGCAGGCGGGGGGAGGACGCTGGCCTGTGGACAGGAAGGGCACGGTCCTGGCATCCAGGAACAGATGTAGGACAAGCACTGAGAGCAGCTCTGAGTGGACTGTCCTGATGAAAACAGAGGCCCATTAAACTATCTGCTGTGGTGGAAAAATTTACTTTTTATATTTTATACTCTTTTAATATGTTATACTGTTAAGTACATGCTGAGTCATTGTTATGTGTGATGTTTACCACTCTGTAGCAACCCCGACTTGGGGACGAAGTTCTTACCTTGAGTTGAAACCCAAACACCTAAATGTCTGAATGTGTAGATAGAGGATGGCGCCTGTATTCAAGCAAGGTTAGAGTGAAGAGGTCCTCATGACCTCTTCACGGAGCAGAGAAGGAGTAGTATGGGGTGGTACGATGTACGTAAGGAATGACAGCATAGTTTGAGGGGGTTGGATTTGGTTCTATATAATCTTTAGTTTTCTCTTGTTTAGGCAGACTTCATTTACAGAGCTTTGTCTGTGATTGATTTCTCAATAAATGCATTTATTATTTTAACTCTAACTTTCTCCCTTTTTCTTTGTGTGAGTTAACAGTTGAACGGTAAATTTCCACGACAAATTGGCGTTGTCGGCAGGATTCCGTGAGTGTGTTCGGACGGGGAACGGAGATTGGTGGACTGATCATCCTACGGGCCAAAAAGCGGCTGTAGCCCCGTGGTAAAACGACACCGCGGACGGGGGACCGGCTCCGAGCCCCGCCCGTCTCACCACTGGAATCTAGACTGAGTTCAACGACACAACACACGGTGAGAAAGTTACAGTTGGGGGTGGTGGGGTACTCCCTGTGGTCCAAACTCACGTCACTGGGCACGTCACTGAAATAATAGTGGTGTGCGATTCGGGTTTATATATATATTAAAAAAAAAAAAAAAAAAAAAAAAAAAAAAAGAAGAGGGAAAAATATATATAGACCTGAGTCGGGTTGCTATTGTATGCAAATACAATAGGGTACAGGCGTTTTTGTGAGATTTTTTCGCCTTCAACCAAAAAGAAAATCGTATAAGGTTGCTATGGTAGGCAAATGCAATAGAGTACAGGTGTTTTTGGGAGATTTTTTCGCCTGCCTTCAACCAAAAAAGAAAAATCGTATAAGGTTGCTACTGTATGTAAATACAGTAGGGTAAAGTTTATAACAAACTTGTAAGCGTTTTAAGTGATTTTTTCGCTGACAACTGAAAAGAAAAATCAAAAGGGTTTTTTAGTATTTTGTTCGCCGAGGAACAAAAACCGCTTAGGAGACGTTCTAAGTGTAAACATGGGAAACCAGCTGGTGAAAAGTGGCGGGGGTGTGGACAGGGAGGCCCCAATTCCAAAAATGATGAGTAAAAAATATGGGGAAATTGTGCTTGACTGTGCTGATTATTGGGTAAGCATGGGCATTTTTCCTAAAACGGGGACTTTAAGCATACAGAAGTTGAATGAGATGAAGGAAAAATTAGAGAAACAGTGGGAGGCTAAGAAAAAAGATAAGCGAATCAAGGTTAAGGATTATAAACAATGGGAGTCTTGTAGCAAATGTGTTGGAATGTGGTTGGAGGAGGCTGAGTGTAGAGATAGGAGAAAGAATGGTAAACAATTGGCAGGAGCGGGAGATGAAGGCGGGGCCGTGATAGGTAGAACAGACAATGCCTCGGCTCCGCCGCCGCTTTACAATACACTGCTTTCCCCTCCCCCTTGTGTCTCTGTGCAGGCTGCAAAGGTGGACCCGGATCTGGACGTCTGCCCGCCGCGCCGCCCCATCAACCCACATCCCCTCCAGGTTTTCTCGGTCGATACCTCCCATCCGGTACCGACACCACGAGCCCCCAGGGCCGGGGTCCTCCCATCTTCTCCACTGCGCATGCCCGACTCGACTGACCCCGCCCTGATGGGTGGGGCTGCTGATGAAAGTCTGACGTCTAAGACAAGAAGCGGAAGAGCATACCACCATGAGGGAGGCCCGGCGGGGCCTTCGACCTCACAGATGCCCATGGTGGAAGTCAGCGGGCCGGACGGGCCCATCTTGGTGTTCAGACCATGGACATTTGCTGACCTAAAGGAGAACGCTGCTTTTCTGCCTAATCCAGTAGATGACGGTGCGAAGTTCGCCACTGAGCTGTGGACATTCTGCCAAGAACACAGGCCCACCGGGGTCGAGCTTAGGCGTCTTCTAGGGGGTAAGATGGGCCCTAGTGACTTGGCAAAGATCCGGGACAAGATCCCCAGGGACGACCTGAGGGTTCAACAGACTGAGTGGGCACATGCCGAGAACGCTGTCTATAGGGAGGCGGTAGAAAAGCTGTGTACCGCACTGACAGAGGTTTTTCCCTCCCGGGGCTCACTGACGGCCTTGAGAGCCCTGAAACAGCGGCCTGATGAGGCAGTGGAAGACTTTGTGTGCAGGGCCGAAGAGGAGTTCACCAAAAACTCCGGCTTGGCCCGCCCTTCCCCCTTGGGAGACAGCGCAGGCCCATGGGAGAAACTGCTTTGCCAGACCATGATGGACGGCTTTCTGAAAGACATTGGGACTGTCATTCGCTCCCACTACGTGGGCATGGCGCAAGTTTGTCGTCTGGAAGAGCTGGTGCGACACGCACATCATGCCCAGGATGTCGTCAGGCAGAGACAGAAAGACAGAGATGACAAACAAGCTAAATCTCTTTCCTCTGCTTTGACTCTGCTTGCCATGCCGCGTAACAATGGAGAGCGGCGTGGAGGGGGGAAGGGACCGGAAACCAGCCGTGGGCTGCCTGTTGCCGGAGGAAGGGGTGGTCCACCGTCACGTGAGGGGGCGTGTCACCTCTGTGGCCGGCAAGGACATTGGAAGCGGGACTGCCCACAGAGGAAGAGGAGGAGACAGCCACGAAGAGGGAACAGGGGCGGGGATTGACTCGCGGCCTTGAGGGGCGGACCTCCAGACTCGGATTCCACGCCCACTGCTGGGTCTGCAGCTCTGCCTCAGGGAGGAGGAGGTGACACACACACACATGCAATGATAGCAGACACACACACACACACATACGCTCAGCTAACTACTGACTCCTTTAAGAAACTCCCAGTGATTGAGTTTACTGTTAATGGTGTCAATTTGTCATTTTTAGTAGATAGTGGGGCTACATATTCTGTTATCAGGCATGCAGATCTAACACCTACACCACAGTTGAGTGGAAAAACTATTGTTTCTGTGTCGGCTGGGGGTAAACAGGACAGAGAGTGCTTTACTGTTCCGTTGACATGTGTTTCACAGGAATGTTCATTCCAACATTCGTTTTTACTCTCACCCATCTGTCCCATTAATTTGTGCGGCCGGGATTTGATGTGTAAATTGGGGGTAAAACTTGAATCGGGTCCAGAGGGGTTAATGATAACTCAGGGAAACACTGTCGCGGGCACAGGCCTCCACTCGCATTCTGTGTATGCACACACAATGCTTAGGTATGCGGCTGGGGCTCCAGACTATGCATACCAGTGGAGGGTCTGTTCTCCCCAAATTACGCAAAAATGGGTCGAACTGTGCGCCAACAGAGTTCAGCCTGGCGCCCATGTTTCACCCCCTGACGACTTATATTGCGCCTCTCATTTTAGTCCTGGTGGCCCTGATTCCACATACGAGGAAAAGTTTTTCCACACAACTTCTGATAAGCTCACAGCTGGGTATATGTTTTGGGATTCAGAGTGTTGTGCTTTGTCTGTGTCTCTGACTGATAACCAACGTCTTTTCTACAGGCTTGATGACACACCGCACATTGCACTTTCCAAGCCACGTGGTATGGATTGGAAACACGTGGGCTCATGGATGAAAAAGGCCTTGTGGGTGTCTGATTGGCGTGCCACTGCTGACCCCACCGTCATGTTCTCCCCCCGGCTGGGGGGATTCAGGCAGAGCATGACATCAGTGTTTCACTGTCAGAAAACTGTACAGTTAGTAGATGATGAAACGCTCATATGTGTGTCTACATCTCCCACAGATCCCCCTCCCGCCTCTGTGCCACCCGAACTGGCTGATATCCCGTCTGGTGTCTGGGCTGCGGGTCCTCATGATGTGGGTCTCGTCCGAAATTGCCCACCGGTCATCGTCACCCCGCGATCTGACTACAGGCCATGTCAGAAACAGTATCCTCTGAAGCAGGAAGCAATCGATGGCATAACTCCCGTGTTCGAAGCTTATTTGAATGCGGGAATTATAGTCCCATGTCCTGATTCACCGGTCAGGACCCCGATTTTTCCTTTGAAAAAGGCACGGACCCCCCCTGACCCAGACACATGGCGGTTTATTCAAGACCTGCAGGCAGTAAACAAAGCCGTGGTTCCACGCGTGCCCACGGTTCCAAATCCACACACAATTTTGTCACAAATTCCGCCATCTGCGTCTCACTTTTCTGTTATTGACCTGTCGAACGCGTTCACATCTGTGCCTGTGCATGCAGATAGCCAATATTGGTTTGCGTTTCAGTTCAAAAACAAAATGTACACATGGACACGCATGCCTCAGGGGTATTGTGAGGCCCCAACCATTTACAATTCCATTTTGGCTGAGTCGCTGTCCCACCTTGACCTCCCACCAGGTGTTGCTCTTTTGCAGTATGTTGATGACCTTCTCCTTTGTTGTCCTTCTTCACAGGCTTGTGTCGAGGCCACAAGGTCGTTGTTGCTTCACCTGGGGGAGGAGGGTCATAAGGTCAGCGCCAAAAAAGCTCCAGTTTTGTAAACAGCAGGTTGTGTTTCTGGGGCACCTGATCTCTCAGAACCAAAGGCTCATCAATCCTAAACGGATTCGAGCCATTCAGAACATTGCTAGGCCGGTCACGAAAAAGCAGATGATGTCATTTTTAGGTATGACTGGTTATTGCAGGGCGTTCATTCCTGATTATTCTGAGCTCGAGCACCCTCTGACATCATGTATTCATGGTAAGGGCCTGAATGCACATGATAGAGTTGTGTGGACATCTGAGGCTGAACAGGCGTTCACGTCTCTCAAAATGGCCTTGGGTTCTGCCCCTGCTTTGGCCCTCCCTGACCCGGCCAAACCATTCACACAGACTGTGGATGAGAAACGTGGGTTTATGTCTTCTGTTTTGTTGCAGGCTCACGGTGACAGATTACGCCCGGTGGCGTATTTCTCCACTAAACTTGACTCTGTGGCTGCGGGTCTTCCTTCTTGCCTCCGTGCCGTCGCTGCATGTGAAAAGGCTGTGGCTGCATCACGTGACATTGTTGGGTATAACCCTTTGACTGTGTTGGTTCCACATTCTGTCTCTGTCATTCTTTTAGAGCAGAAGACCTCACATCTGTCCGCAGCCCGGTGGCGCAGATATACCACCGTTCTGCTGGACATGCCAAATGTCACTGTGAAGCGCTGTACGACGCTTAACCCCGCCACACTACTTCCGACTGCTGAGGATGGAGAACCTCATTGTTGTGAGGCCGCGTTGGAGCAGACATGTTCCCCTCGCCCGGACATCTCTGATGTGCCCTTGTCAAACCCTGACTTTGTTTTCTTCACAGATGGTTCTTCTTTTAGGGACGCGTCTGGCACAAACAGGGTTGGTTTTGCGGTGTGCACGTCCGTCGACACGGTCTCCTCAGGCCCCTTGCCCTCACACTATTCAGCACAGGCGGCTGAGCTCGTCGCTTTGACGGAGGCCTGTAAGTTGGCTGAGGGCCATTCTGTCACTATCTTTACTGATTCCAGGTATGCCTTTGGTGTGGTGCATGACTTTGGGGCCCTGTGGAAGCACCGTAGATTTTTGAAGTCCGATGGTAAGCCGATTCTGAATGCATCTCTTGTGGCACATCTGTTGGATGCTGTTCTTCTCCCTTCTGCTATTGCAGTTGTGAAATGTCAGGCGCATCAGAAGGAAGACACTGACGTCACGCAGGGGAACTCCCGAGCAGATGCAGCTGCCAGGGCTGCTGCGTCCTTGGAGGCCGCCTCCTCCTTCTTGTCTCAGCAGTCAGAGGGGCCCCTCCCGCGTCAGTGTCTGACACACAGTCCTTTGCCACTCCTGATGAAAGGCGTGTTTGGGCCTCGTGTGGTTGTGCACTGGATTCTTCTTCTGTGTGGCGTGCTGCTGATGGGCGACCTTGTCTACCCAAACATTTCTTCCCCTGGTTTGCTAAGTTGACACATGGCGTAGATCATGTGTCTAAGGGAGGAATGTTAGATGCTATAGCACAGTATTGGTTCACGCTGCTCATAACACTACAAAGTCTTTCCCATGTCGCTCAGCAGGTCACGAGCAACCACACCTCCCCTTTGACCACCTTATGATGGATTTTGTGGAGCTGTCTCCAGCTGAGGGTAAAAAGTATTGTCTGGTGATGGTAGACATGTGGTCCAAATGGGTTGAATGTTTTCCTGCAAAACATGCAGACAGCTCCACAGTGGCTAAGGCTTTGTTAACTGAAATTTTGCCTCGTTGGGGGATCCCAAAAAGGATCTCATCAGACAACGGTACTCACTTTGTGAACACAGCACTAACTGAGTTAGGGAAAATGCTAGGTTTTGATCTCAAAACACACTGTGCATACCATCCACAATCAGGGGGGGCTGTTGAAAGGGAAAATAGCACCCTAAAATCAAAACTAGCTAAATGCTGTGAGGAAACAGGCCTTAACTGGGTCAAGGCCCTACCTCTGGTTCTCATGCAAATGAGAATGAGACGTAGGACTCGAAGTGGGCTGAGTCCGTTTGAGATTATGTTTGGGAGACCCCCATATACAGGTCTCCAGGCCCCCCAATTAAGCACCGGGATGACATCATTGTTGGAGCATGACATGTTGTCTTATTGTAGGAAACTCTCCTCTGAACTATCTCAAGTACAGGTATTGGTGAAATCAGCATTACCGGTTCCTGCAGAGGGGCCGCTCCATCCGCTGCAGCCAGGGGATTGGATCCTGGTCCGGGACTTCAGGCGAAAGCACTGGAAGCAGCGCAGGTGGCGAGGACCTTTCCAGGTGCTCCTGACGACGCACACAGCGGTCAAGGTTGCTGAACGTGCCACGTGGATCCACGCAACCCACTGTAAGCGGTTTCTGGGAGAACCGCCAACTGCTGCAGCCGAGGACGGGCCGGAGCATCGATCGACAGCGTAGACTGGACGACTGGACACCGGAGCTGGACACAGCTGTATCACGCACCCACACACACAAGACCCACTGGTTGAAACCTAGCGGTGGTAACGACCCCAGTGACGTCTCATATACACTTATCCTTTGCCTGGTCGCTGGCGAGTGACTGAAGACCCCCTGCCCCACACATACACTGATTCGATGACGATGGAGGTGATCAAAGCTGTCACCTGCATCACCCTCCTGTGCCTGTACATGTGGTACATGGACACATTCTATCAGGTATCTGATCCTTCACCAACACATCACATTCCTGTTGCGCCCTGGTCTGTCGGAGGACAGCCAGGGTCAGAAGAGCTTCGGAGACGTCACGGCCGTGACCTCCACCTCATTGATCACCACGACTATAGCGATAACACATGGTGGCGAGTGACACGTGATCTGACACGATGTGTCACTAATCAGTCTTGCTATGTGTGCAGTTTGATGCCACACAGCTCACATGAAGATACTCTGTTCGCTCCTTATCCTCTCTCGATCAATCACACACTGTTGACAATGATAAAGTGGACAGTGGGTGATTGGCCGTCTGTCGAAGAGTATCCCTGGCTGAGGTGGAAACCCAACATGACCTTCAGAAATCCCAGAAATTTCTCTAGAGATACTAATACTACTATGGTGCAGAAAAATGTTGTTTTTCGGCTGAGAGACATGTCTAATCCTTTTTTCATTCCACAGTTGTGCTTCCATTCCCCAGTCACAGAACACACACGTTATAATTTGGGGCACACATCTGGGTGTAACATTACTCTCAAGGTAGCATGTGGGTTAGCAAATTGTGAAAACAGGACTGATAAATACACTTTTCCAACAACAGGGACACTCTCTCCTTCTCCATTTATCGTCGTTTATAATCTCACTGCATTATTAGGTAAGTCCCCACTGATACGTTATGATTCTAAGACTAATGTTACGACTACATATAATGACGTACTAGCTTTAACTCCTTCTGATTATGGGTATGTCTGTCCTACAGATATGGTGTGGACGTGTGGTCAACACTCTTATCTGTATCTCCCAGCAAAATGGGCAGGCACATGTCACCTCTCTTATTTGGTTCCAGCTATCTCCAAATTGACCATCAGTCCAGTTATGTCACCGCCTCACACCCGTGTAAAACGGGACCGGATTTCAGGTGGCCATAAGTTTGCAATCAGTATTATTCCCATGTACGGCCCTGCTCGTTTATCTTGGTACATAGAGGAGCTTTCAGTGGAGCTAGAAAATCTCACGGCGTCAGTTGAAAGAGGATTTGATGCTCTTACCAGTGAGATGAAGGCTCTCCGCACTGTCACATTACAGAATAGGGCAGCTTTGGATCTCCTATTGGCCGAAAAGGGAGGTGTCTGTCATCTTATTGGCGATCAGTGCTGTACCTATGTACCTGATGTTACTGCTAACATGTCAGATGTCCACAATCAGCTTGATCACCTTAGACGGGTCCTACATGAGGAAAACACTGCATACACTACAACAGGTTGGGATTTTTGGGGCTGGCTGATGTCTGGGGGATGGAAGACAATGTTGATGAAAATTGTTGCTATGATTTTTGGTGTGTTTGTATTACTCCTTGTATTATCCTGTTGCATCATTCCAATAATACGGTCAATGATCAGCAATGTGATTGGTACTTTTAGTATGGTACTGCATGAAGTGATTGATGATGATAATAACGATTGTGATTTTGATGACTTAGATGATTTTGAGGATGACGAAGAAAGCAATGTGTAATCCTGTAATCCTTATGGTTTGATGATCATTTATAATCTATTATTGATACTCGTTCGTAAATTTTATGTTTTTACATGATTGATTTGGATAAATAATCAAAAGGGAGGAAATGTGGTGGAAAAATTTACTTTTTATATTTTATACTCTTTTAATATGTTATACTGTTAAGTACATGCTGAGTCATTGTTATGTGTGATGTTTACCACTCTGTAGCAACCCCGACTTGGGGACGAAGTTCTTACCTTGAGTTGAAACCCAAACACCTAAATGTCTGAATGTGTAGATAGAGGATGGCGCCTGTATTCAAGCAAGGTTAGAGTGAAGAGGTCCTCATGACCTCTTCACGGAGCAGAGAAGGAGTAGTATGGGGTGGTACGATGTACGTAAGGAATGACAGCATAGTTTGAGGGGGTTGGATTTGGTTCTATATAATCTTTAGTTTTCTCTTGTTTAGGCAGACTTCATTTACAGAGCTTTGTCTGTGATTGATTTCTCAATAAATGCATTTATTATTTTAACTCTAACTTTCTCCCTTTTTCTTTGTGTGAGTTAACAGTTGAACGGTAAATTTCCACGACACTGCCCAGATACACAGCAGTCTGGCAACCACCATGAACCCACCGTCCAAAATGTGAAAAAGTCAAATCAGCATCACTACATTAACCCTCAAAGACCCTAAAGCATCAGCTGAACTAAAATATTATACATTTTTAACCACTAATCCTATCAATACAGTGAAATTTTTGCTATTTAAAAAAATGGTAAAGGCAATTTTTGAAGGATACAATTAAGATCTAATAAGTAATAGGCAAATTATTTATTTTTGATTCTACATTAAATTACCATTAATTTTTGGTTGGTTAAGTTTTCTATTTTTCTGGTTTAGTTTCACTTTTTATGTCTTTGATTGTTTGTTTGGTTGTATGCATTGTTGTTTTTTCTTTTTCCTATACTGAATGCTGGGTAGCTGAATTTGTTCTGTAGGACAGGCATTAATATAAGCATTCTGCTTCTGCCTGTACCTTTTCAGTCATTAACCTGTTGGTAATGTTTGTAGTGTTGACACTGGTTGTATTATTATGTCATGACTGAATGCAGAATTTCATCATCATCATCATCATCAAATAATTTAGGTCCTGGCACAGAATAATACTAGCAAATTAGGCTACTGGTATTATTATTATTATGTATTTTTGTATTATTACAACAGTTATTATTTTCCCCCTCACACCCCTCTCTCTCTTTCTCACTTTCATTCACACTCCCCTCTTCCCCTTTTCCCTATCGCCCCTAACCAAGCTATATTGTTTAGCTGCTATTTACATTTATGATCCTTTTCATTGTAATATGATGTTGTCAATGTTGTTTGTCAATAATCTGTCATTGTTGTTGGTTTTGGTTTGTTACCTCCGCCAAGGAGGTTATGTTTTTGCCAGGGTTTGTTTGTTTGTTTGTTTGTTTGTTTGTCTGTCCGTTAGTGTGCAACATAACTCAAAAAGTTATGGACAGATTTGGATGAAATTTTCAGGGTTTGTTGGAAATGGGATAAGGAAGAAATGATTAAATTTTGGTGGTGATCGGGGGTGGGGGGGCCCACGGGGGGGGGCGCAGACCAGAAAATTTCATCAAAATCTGTCCACAACTTTTTGAGTTATGTTGCACACTAACGGACAGACAAACAAACAAACAGACAGACAAACAAACCCTGGCAAAAACATAACCTCCTTGGCATGGGGGGGCCCACGGGGGGGGGGGGGGCACTGATCAGCCTTGGCGGAGGTCTGCGCTCTCCGAGTGCTTCTAGTTTGTTTATTTGTTTGATTTCCCCTTTATGTGTTGTTTTTCTGTCCACATTGTCTTGTTAACTATCACTAATAAATAAAAAATAAATAAATAAATAAAAAATTTCAGGTAAAATGATGTTTGTCAGCTTTTCAATAGCACTGGATGCAGCCATAGTCTCTGTGGTGAACACAGAAATCATCTTCTGCAACACTGATTCACTAATAAATCCCATGCACTTTAACAAATGACAGTGGTAATAAACATTTGTTTTTGTATAAAATTGATAGATTTTGGAAAAAAAGACATGTTTTCTTCACTTTTCTCTGTTTTGATAAAATAACCTTTGTACTTACTCTGAGCTTTTATGAACATCTATGTGGTCAGTACATCAGATATAGGAAAAACTTGATTGTCACTGAAAAATTATAAAGGAAAATAATACAATATATGGTGAAAAATCACTTGGAAATGATGAAATGCAGAGAAAAAGTCACCATAAAAAATAGCAGTAGAACCCCTCTCCGTTTGGTTCCCTCTCCACACACACACACACACACACACACGCCAATGTATAATGATGAATATGTTAACAGTATCTATTTTTGTCTTGTCCTACTTGTTCCCATGTCTCTCACATGTTTTATGTTTTCAACAGCAGCCACTTAGCTGGCTTGTCCCACTGTCTTGTCCTATGTCTGTTTTGTCCCATTGTCTTGTCTCATCCTGTCCCTGTACACTGTCGTCTGTGTGACATCCTCCCTCTATGTATATGTAAATATAACATGTGAATATGAAGTTCGAGATTGTTGCTTAAACACGAACTGTGATTAAAAATAAATTTGTCCTCTGAAAAGGGGTGGTGGTGGCAGGTTTAGAAAAAAAAAAAAAAAAACATCCTCTGCAACACTGATTCACCAATAAAATCCATGTACTTTAACAAATGACAGTGGTTGAAAACATTTGTTTTGTATAAAATTGATAGATTTTGCTGTAAAAGTCATGTTTTCTTCACTTTTCTCTGTTTTGATAAAATAACTTTTTTACTTACTGTGAGCTTTTATGAACATCTCTGTGGTCAGTATATCAAATATATAAAAAAATCTGATTGTCGCTGAAAAACTACAAAGGAAGATATTACAATATATGGTGATAAATCCCTTGGAAATGATTAAATGTAGAGAAAAAGTCACCATAAAAAATAGTTCTGGGTCTTTTTAGGGTAATTATACAGCTGTTTGAGTCTAAAGATACCAGATAATGAGCCACTGTCTGCTTCTCTGTTCCTGAAGGAGCTTTGATGACACATTTAGAAGTTTATCTCATTAATTTAGACACTATCCCTTTTGATTAGTCAGTTATTTTATTCTTGCCATAAAGATGGTGTTGTTCCTGTAACATTTTGCTGTAAAAATACTGAATCTTTCATCATTAAGATTCCTAAACATACATGCTTGTGATAACTTTTTGTGATAGCTTTTTAGGAACTTTTATTCATGATATGTTTTCTGTAAGTCCAGTTTCTCATATAGTGATTAATTCTGTCTTTACTTTTACTGGATTTTTATGACTGATTTTTGTGGCACTTTCAATAAATTATTTTAAATTAAATTGGTTCATTCTAATCGTCACATTTATAAATGTTTTGCGTTGCACCTTATCTTATTATAATATTTCTTTTACAAAAATCACGGCTTATGAAAAGGTTAATATAGCTTAATAAGTTATAGTTAAAATGTATTGCAATGTTTATTGGAGTTATTATATGGTCAGTCAAGGACCGGTTTTTTCAGAAGAAATAGAACTTTTTTGTCCACCAAACTTGACAAAAACCTGCATAAAACAGTCACATACACAACACTATAAGAACTAAATGCACGAGGGAGAAATCTAGTTTGATGAACTGAAGATACATGAACATAAATATATTTTCACAGTGACAGCTTTAGTGCTCACCTCTGATTAACTGGACTTTACTGTTTGGCTGTTCACATTTCTTTTTAATGTGCTCAGTACCAGATTCCACAGTGACCAGGTCCTGAACTAGAAATTCATCAAGCAAAAACTTACTTTTAAGCTAAAATATTAAGTGCTAGTAATATCATGTTACTGTTTTACTGTTATATGTGACGTTTACGATTCGTGGTACTGCTGCATTCGTATAAAACATCCCTTCCTGGATTTATCTATGCTCATAGTTCACGTCCTCCTATTGGATAAGTACTCCAGTGATTAATATGTTCCAGCTGTAACATGTTCTTTAACTGATGCAGTGAGGAGCTTTTCATTTCTTAACCTGTACAGACCCAGTGCTACTTTTGTGGTAGTTCCAAAATGAATTTTTCTCTCTATTTAACCATTCTGAAATGATCTATCACTATTTATCGGAATATCATCCTCTCTATTCTGCATTTTTTCAATGAAAATCAGGTATTTTCCTATATTAAATTTAATAATCATGTACTTTAATCATCATGCTGAGACTACATTTTAAGGATTATTATACCAAAAAGAGAGAAAACTGAAGAAAAGGTGACTTTTTCAGGAAAAACTGTCATTAACTGAACATAAACCCAGTGTGTCCATCCACTGTCATTGATCCAACTCCATGGGTTTTACTGGTGAATCAATGTTGTAGAAGATGACGGTGTTTCCACGTTCACGACTGAGCCTCTGTACGTCCAAATGGGTCATATCTGATGACCATGAAAAGATGACAAACTGTATTTTACACCAATTACTTACATGTACTGATAGGGTCGTTTAGGGTGACCAGGTGTCCCGCTTTGTGTGGGACTGCACAGCATTATGGCCTTTTTTTTCCAAGTCCCGCAAATTGAGACGATGTCCCACATTTGATTGGCTCTGGCTCTCCAAAGTGCAGGACAGTCCAACATGACTTTCATTTTATAGCAGTGACAGCGCGATCACCATTGGCTGTGTCTGCTGTCAATCAACCAACATACACGTGGGGTCAGGAGTCCATCAATCTGTCACTGGTTTGGAGTTTGAACTGAGAGACAACAAACAAACCAATATGCTTTTGTTAAGTATGTGGATATTTATTTTTTTGAAAATTCCACAAGATATTTATCTTATCTTATTCTATTTTTATTACTATGTTAGAATGCTAAATGTTTGACTGTTCTGTTTGGATGCACAAAGGTTTTTGGTCCAAGTAATTTTAAGTTGGCTGGAAGTAGAAACAGCTGTTCTAATGTTGTCAGTAATGTCTTTTTGTTTTATTGCATATGGATTAATTTGCCTTTGAGGGTTGAAAACATGTACTCAAAAAAAAAAAAAAAGCTAATTTAAGTGTTTAATCACAATATTTGAAACTTGTGGTTTCTTTTTTGAGTTTTTACAAGTAGATTTTTTGTGTTGTTTTCACAAGCAAAAAAAGTTGTTGAAACCTGTGCAAAAAAAGCAAAAAATAAATGCCCAGTGCAAAAATATGCATATTGTGTGCCACCAAATGAAATTGTTGTTATTCATATTTTTAAGCTCGATAATAAGATGCACATTGTTTAAAAATCTAGACGTTGTTCCAGCATTACAGTTACGTGTCCCACATTGTCCCACATAAACATATTCCTTGTCCCACATGTGGCTCGTAAGCACCTGGTCACCCTAGGGTCAGTGGATCTGAAGTTATTAAACATTTTACATCAGCAGATGCTTTTGGTCACTGGTGGAAATTTGGGTCTTTATGGGATAAAGAACCATCAGTTTGATAGACAGCATAAACATTAGACAACACCAGGATTCAACAGGATCAGATCATTAAAGACTGGTTCAGGAGCAGGAGACACAACAGAGAGTCTTTGGGATGTGATGGAGAAGACTTTAACCATAAAGACCCAAATATCCACCAGTGACCAAAAGCATAGTCAAACAAGTGGTGCCAGGCACAACAAACCACGCCCCTCGCATGTATTGTAGCTTATTTTGGCATCGATCCAGCTGATGTCATCATGTCTATGCATATGTGGATGTCAGCATATTAAGTGCCTCTATATATGTGCCAAGTTTGAAGTAAATTGAAACAAAATTGATGTTTTTTATAGACATTTGAAATTTCACCCAATGTAAGTAAGTGGGGCAAAAAAAGATTTTAAAAAATCAGAAAAAATGGAACTTTAACCTACTTTCCCCAAAATGTAAACAGATCTGTTCTGGGTCACTGGAAATCTATAAACCCAATTTGGTAGGAATTCAACCAATAGTTTTGCTGCTAGAGTGATAACAAACAAACAAACAAACAAACAAACCGAACCAAAAACAATACCCCTTGCCTCCCCTTGGGGGGTGGGGTAGATATGCAAAATAGAACAAATAATAGTCTGATAAATAGTCATAGATCATTTGAGAAAAGGTTAAATAGAGAAAGAAATTAATTTGGGAACTACCACAAAAGTAGTACTGGGTCTCTATGGGTTCATCTCACACCACCAATACAAGATCTGGGTCAAAAAATAATGCATTATGGATGGAAATAAATGTGTGACATTTATAGTGACACTGCATAAGGGTAGTGAGGCTTAAATGGTTTCATGGTGAATGTGTCCTGTAATCAAACATACAGGCAGTCCAATGGAATTCTGTATAAAGGACTGTTTTTGGGAGGAGCTGTGTGTGATGCATTTTCACTACTTTATAGCATGTGAGTGACTTCCTCCCTCCACAAATCTCCGTTTAAAGTAATATAAATGTTTCAGGACCACACATGGAACCAAACCGGATCAGAAAAGGTCAGATTCCATGTGAGTGGTGCTGTTTATACTGTCATGAAACAAACAGACCTGAGTCACATATCAGCCAAGAAATAACATGTGGATCACTCCTGCCTGCAGTGTGAACATGAGTTAAAACTATAAAGACCATATACATGTGAAACTACATAAAAAACAAACAAACCTAAAAACATGTATGAAATTGGTCGAAGCAGGTTCAGTTACAATCAAGTAAAGGTAAAATACACACAAGGTATAATTAATTTCATTGTTATGACCCTAAAATTGTAGATTTAGGAGCTAATGACACAAAAGTACACATAGGTGACAAATCAGTAGTGAAAAAGAATTAGAACTGTTTACAAATTAAACTACCATTAAGCTACTGAGAAAATTAAATTAACCCATAAAGACCCAGTGCTGCTTTTGTGCCAGTTCCAAATGAATTTTTCTCTATGTTTAACCTTTCTTGATAACTCTGATATTATGCTCTGTATTTTGCTTTTTTAAGTGAAAATTTGGTATTTTCCTATATTTAATTTATTGATCGTGTAGATGTTCATTAAAGTTCAGATTAAAGTTGAGAGTTATTATATCAGAGACAGGGAAAACTGAAGAAAAAGTATCTTTCTCTGCAAAATCTATCATTAACATCATAAAACAAATGTCTCCATCCACTGTCATTGACCCGACTCCATGGGTTTTACTGGTGAATCAATGTTGTAGGGAACCTCTGAACGTCCAAATGGGTCACATGTGATGACCATGAAAAGATGACAAACTGTATTTTACACCAATTATTTATATGGATTGATAGGATTATTGGATCAACAGTTATTTAACATTTTAGATCAGTAAATCATTTTGGTCTTCATGGGTTAAACATTAAGTATGACTGTGATGTGTGCAAATACACCAACCTGAATCAGTGTTTAATAGAGGATGTCATGTTCATTCATTTAGTTTTACATCTTGCAAATATGAACAAAATGAAGCATCTTTTCAGTTTTTTTCACTGTATTAACTGTGTGATTAGCTGTTAAATAAATCAGTTCGTATGTAACGGACTTTTTTCATGTGTCGTCATTGGTTCATGTTTCTTTGCTCATTATCTTTCCTATCAGAGATGCTGCAGTGTGTGGTGCTGCTGAGTCTCCTCATCAGAGAGAGGATGGAGACGGAGACAGCCACCACCCTGTAACCCATGGTAACGCCATCAGCTGCAGTGGGAGGAGCTAAGTGTCTGACTGTGTCCGGATTGGTTGTGAACAGGTGTGCCGAGGGTCCATATAGGGAAGGTGTAGGAGGAGGAGGAGGAGGAAGAGCAGGAATTAATGAATGTGAAGCAGAGTATATAATAAAACATTTCAAGTTTTTTATTCATTATTACATAAATCCAATCCATTGATCTTTAGCATTTGTTTCAACATAAAATTGAGCTTCTCATTTTATTCATCTGTTTCTTCATTTATCATTCTCTGTCTTGCCTGGTTTAATTATGCAGTGCTGTTAATTAAAGCCTCAATGTCTGTTTTGCACAGATGAGCTTAGTTTACTAATGAGAAGAGGCTTTGCACTGCATGACTGAGGCTGATCTGTGCATATAGTTATGATATTATTCATCATTTTTCACATCTATTTGTCAGTGCTACAAAAATAACATAAAAGGTGAACCTCCACACATGCTTAAGACACTTCTGTCTTAGTTCTGCACCTCAAATGACTCCAAGAGGCAGTAGTTTCTAAACAGTGGGTGGAGACCCCATAGAAGCTGCATAAAATGTGTTTTTACAACCTGTTAACTCATCCAGATTTTGCCCAAATTGCTGTACATGTAGTGACTGCAGTCTCTAATGCCTTTTAAATACTCACTGCTCCGTTGAAGTGACCAGAATTATGAAACATAACCTGTGCTCAAAGGTCAGAAACACTTAAAGTCAGTGTTTTTCAACCTTGGGGTCGGGACCCCACGTGGGGTAGCCTGGAATTCAAATGGGGTCACCTGAAATTTCTAGTAATTGATAAAAATACAAATAAAAACTTACAAATAAAAATATATGGTGAGTTGACAGAGACAATACCAATCCATAAAAGACATGACAAACTGAACCTGAAACTGAAGCACTGTGGTACTGTTTATTTTTCAAATGTTCATTGTGGTCAGTTTCAGATGCTGCAGCTCTTTCATAATTCAGTTTGAGTTCTTGTTTGTTCAGTATTAATTGTCAGCCTTGTAAATCCAAGCTGGACTGACTGTACATATCCTGACCAAGGAAAATAAAATTCTCACTTTGTGCAGTAATCTACACCTGGCTTTTCTGCCTCCATCCATAATAATATGGATGGAGGATCAGTTTTATATTTGCACAGTAATTGAGGTTGTATAATATTTTGGGTGACTTCATATATTATGTGTGTACTTTGGCTAGTCATGTAAAGAAAAATGGACTAAAAGGTAAAAAAAAAAAACATAATTTTTTATTGCACTTTCAGGCAAAAGGGTGATACAACCCTAGAAATTAGAGTTCACAACAATTACTCTTCCAATTTTGTTTTCACTGAAACCACTCAGAATGTTCTGAAACACATACGGTGTGATGTCAATAATGTGTGTGGCCACCATCTGCATCCGCAGGCTGTACTCCACTGGGAAAATAAATTTTCAAGTTTCCAGAATTACACCCCCGAATATAGCAAAGTTATAGTCCTGATCCCTAGCAAATGTTGACTAGTGTACATTATATAGACTAAATGTTGTCTACAATTAATGTTTATTTGTAACATAGTATAGCAAACTATTACATGATCAAAAACATTTTTAGTGAAAAATAAAAAAGTCTCCATTTTAAATGTCTGAGGTTGCCAGAAATTTGGGATGTTAAAATAGGGTCATGAGCCAAAAAGGGTTGGGAACCACTGACTTAAAGCCTCACTTCCACAGATGGAAAAGCACTAAAAGCAGAAAAAGAGATAACTTCGATGAGAATGTGACAGTGAACGGTTTGAGCAAATTAAGGTGCACCTACAGACAAGTGAAGGCATAAAACATACTCATGTCAAGTAAAACTATAGATCCCAGTGTTGAAAAGGATGCAGGTGGAGAGGTGATGGAGAGCCAGACTGTGGGTTTATAGAGGTGACTTTATTCAGGTTGACAGGCCTGACACATCTTCCTGCAGTTTCTACTTCAGCTAAAATGTCAAATATTTGATGAACAAACAAGTTTAGACTCTCAGAACAGTTAAATCTGACAGGAAGGACTGATATACAACTGAAATCAACAAGTGCTGCTGTTTGAATTAGACATTTCATAGGATAAAATGTTTATTAAAGTGTCCAAAGTGCATCATTTGTGAATTTACCAACTGAAAGAAACTGATTTCACCAGAGAAGTCCTTCAGCTGTCAATCTGTGCTGCTTCATACTTTGGTGAATTTTAACTGGCAGGCATTTTAAGCATGTTGGGAAACGTCTGATTTCCTTTCAACGCCTCAGGTAGGAGCTATGTGCACACAAAGCTGCCGCCGATGCAGATCAGTTGAACCACGTCCAACATAACGGCTGTGGACGGTGGTGGCTGCGGAGGATGAGACAAACCCAGTGGACAAATGAAAAAAGAAAAACTGTTCGAGGTAAACTAGATGATCAAAATATGTAGAAATGGGTTGAATGAAAGTAAGAACCTTCAAAAAGGCAGATAAAATGCTGCAAAGATTTGACATTTGGTTGAGAAAAAGTTGGTCCCAAGGTTAAATGAGGACAGTAATCAGGTTATTCCATCTGTCTACACTTGGAACTTGAAAACTACAATATAATTAGGATTGAAAATTTTTATAGAAGGCAGATCTCAGTATTCTTGGTCTTTGTATTTGGATCTAAATCTGGATACTAGAGGTTCTAAAAGGATTAATCACCATTGGAAACTTTTTGACATTTTTGCGTTTTCCTCAGAAATTAAGACAGATATTGCTCCAAAGATCACAATCCATTTTCAGATGTGTAAATAACACTAAAATTGCATTAAACATTTCTCTTATGTACTAGTATAACTCACTTTTTTTGTTTAGGTTGTCTTATATTGATAATTTGCTTCGGGCATTTAATTTTGTTAGTTGTAGTGTGCTTTTTATACGTCCAAAATAAAATATTCATTCATTTGTTGTTGATTCACAACTCAGTAAAGCTTTTATTTCACTTGTAAATCTGCCATTTTTAATTTAAATATTTAATTTTCTGACCTCAATTGTGAGCAAAGTAGCTTCATATTTGGTTTTTACACTCATTGTTCAGTCCCTGTTCATATTCACCTGACAGTATTTGACACTAAAATCCATTCCATCACATGTAACTTTACAACTGATGAGAGAAATGTCAAAGAATTAATTGCAAAATTTCTTTTAGTGTATCTACAGCATATAGTGTGACAGATATGATCCAAGTGGGTGAAGGTCTGCAGTCTCTGTCTACATTTAGAAGCTTTAAACAACAAATTACAGCCTCACTGTTATAAGTCAGATGTGTTACCTCACCATCTAGAAATTTATCAGGACAGAAATACAGAATTACTCATATTGTTCTCTAGGCTGACAGAGCTGGGCTGAGTCACACCACAACCTGATAACAAATAGAGCTCAGATGATCAAACTCAGGGGTAACGCCCTGGTCACCCATAGAATCTGAGGTCAAAAGGTCATGGGTGACATTGACAAGATCAAATTGTTCATACATTCTACAATAACACACTAATTACCTCCGCCAAGGAACAACGGAGGTTATGTTTTTATCGAAGTTTGTTTGTCTGTCTGTCTGTTAGCAAGACAACTCAAAAAGTTATGGACGGATTTTGATGAAATTTTCAGGAAATGTAGATATGATACTGGCACAAAGAACAAATAATTAGATTTTGGTGGTGATCGGGAGGGTGGGGGGGGGGGTGACAGATTTTTTTCTTTGTTTGTCTGTTAGCAAGATAACTCAAAAAGTTATGGAAGGATTTTGATGAAATTTTCAAGAAATACTGATATTGGCACAAGGAACCAATTATTACATTTTGGTTGTGATCGGGGGAGGGGGACTGATCTGCCTTGGCGGAGGTCTGCGCTCTCCGAGTGCTTTTCTAGTTTAAAATGTATCGTGTTTCTGTTCATAGGTATATGCAGTACTGGGTAAAAGTCCTGGTGTGACATTAGGTTTGTTGGTTTAGTAAAGTTCTAATGACCACACATATGCATTTGTCAGTGTCTGTATTAAGATCTAATCTGGATATATGTGAAGTATGTACTGGAGGAAAAACAAAAGTTTCAGGGAAAAATAGCCTCTATAAACCAAAGTGGTTGTATTTAGTGTATTGTGTAGTATTTAGAAAAAAACTGTAAATCTAAAGGAGCATTGTGTAAATATTCTACATGGGTCTTCAGTACAGTCTAGTTTGTTATTTTTAGTCAGTTTTCTATCATTCTGTGTAGACCTTTATTCTCTTGGATTATTCTAGTAATAGTTCACTTCATAGAATAATGTAGAATAACTTAATGTGTTAATGTCAATTTTGTGTATATTGCTGAAATTCCTTGAAAATATCAGCTCTACCCAAAACAAATAAAGATACCCCTTAGAAATACCATCAAATTTATTGCACACAATTGTATATGAGACAAATGTAGTTATTTTAATTGTTACTATATGTTAATGAATAGAGTCGACTTCTGAATAAAACTCACACTCAGTTGTTTCATTCAGGTCATGTTTAATGACAAAAATGGTTTTCAATTTTCCAATGTAGTGGGAAACAGAAAATTAAAGCAAATGTCTCATTACAATAACTACTGTTATACCATCGCAGTCTGAGGGGAATCTCTCTCAACACCTTTCATTTCACATTTACATCCGACCCGGCCTTCGACTGTGACAACGACAGGGATTTCAGTTTTTAATTTACAAATTTTACTTGATTCAGGTTCAGCGTTAAGAACTAATGCTCTGTGGATTTACAATCCTTATCCTTCTCCGACATAAAAAAAAACAAACAAAAAAAAAAAAATTCACAATGTGGATTTCCAAAGCTACATGTACAAACGAGGCTGAAGCATTAACGTTGCATAAACGACAGTGCGGTATTTCTGAGGCTCATGAGAAGAAAAACACGGAGCTGGAGATAAAAACCTGAGAGGACCGACAGGATCGTGCATTTTATTTACTAACGGTTTCAGTTGTACCACTGAAAAAACACACACCAGGTCTTAACATTAAGGTTTTTCTTTAAAACAGATCTTTAAGTGAATCCATAATAGAGAAGAAATGATGATTAAAATATTGCAGAGTATTTCATTTGCATGGTCCAGCGTCTCTAAATATAAAGACATACCGCAGGTTTACTCTTAATTCACTGCATTTCCATTTTTTGACAGAGTATTTTTTTCCACATATTTCATCTATTATTTGGCAGAAACAAGCATTTGCCGCAGATTATTTCATAAAGACACTGATCACAGTTGAAGCTTTTCCTGTTTTCTTGCTCCTGAATATGACACCAAACTGCAAAAGACAAAATAGAAACCAAAACTGAGCTCAACCTCAGTATTTTTATTATCAGTCATTTAATAAATATTAAAGTTAATGTAATGAAAATATTAACAAACTAAGCCAGAACTAATCAACGAAAGAAAGTCAGATTTCAGCTCCATGTGAACACCAGGTCTCTAGAAATTATTTTATTCACAGGATAAAGTTTGCTACAAAAGTCTCATGCAGTAGAATAACACTCTAGGTCGAAAGTTCTAGAGAGCTGGTGTTTGATAAGATCCACTGAAATAAGATTCAACTCGGAAACAAAGCAGCGTCTGGCCTCAGAAATACCGCAGTGAAGCAGATGTCTGATAAAGCTTTCCACGCTGGTGGAGTACACGACTTTACTCAAGCCGCTCACCAAGTACGTGTGTTCAAAAGTAAAGCCTCTGATGTTGAAATAAATCTACCTTCAGTCGATCAGAAGCTGCTGCTACAGCGAAAGAAAGGCTCCATAACTTCAGTCTGTCCAAACGCACTGAACCTGGAGTTGGGTCGATTCATCGACATTTTGGCAAATGAACCCTGGAGTGTTAGAACGCAAAGAGAGATTCATAAAACAATCTTGAAAATAAATCTTCCGGGATACAACTTTTAGAACAAGAGCCACTCAAAGATAGCCAAAATAAATGCATCAAATCTTACATTTTTTTTTTACCCCAAATTATTCTCGGTTACTTAAAAAAACATGCACCGATCGTAAACTTTCAGCACAGATGATATTCAGATCCAATCGGGAGTAAAAGTAGCAGAAATGAGCGGTCAGGGTTGAACTAGCTCTACGATATGTAGCAGACGAACCAGGAGGCTTTGGAACGACAACACCAACAGACACACATGGTTTGGACAGACGCTAAACTTCGTGGACTCCCCCCCAACTCTGTTACCAAGACCCCAACCACACAATACTGTTAGTGTACACACTGAGAGGGCTATCTAATCTACTAGTCTACACCCTGACCTCCAGCTACTGTCCCTTTGCCGAATATTCACCGATTTGAACTTCTTTATCTCTCGTACATCAGACAGAACCAGACTCCCCCAGTGCAATTCATGAACACTTGTGGTTTGGGATGGCCACTGTGGTAACTCATTACAGCTTTCAGTAAAAGCCCGCTGTTGTAAAATAAATAGAAAAGATGATATTATCTAAAATAAAATGGCTACTAAAAAAAGGCATGATCACGTTTTCAGTTCGTGTAGCCAACTGTGAATTTAGTCGACCCCGTTCTGTCGAGATCGAGTGTTGGGCTACTGGTGTAGGTGGCACAATCTGTGGTCAAACTGGACAGTCCTCCCCGTTTTCGGATCAAAGGGCAAAGAGTTTGGTTCGATGCTGCAACCCTCCCTGAAAACCCATCCGCTAGAAACACTTAAACCCAGTCTCAGAGAAAAAAAAATGGAAAATATGACCTTATTCGTTCCTTGAAAAGCTTTTACAAATGAGAGGATATAAGAGGGGGAGAGAGGGGAATATCTATAGACAGAACAGCTCAAGAAAGAGAGAAGAAGGAGAAAGAGAAGAGGAAGAAGAAGAAGAAGAAAACAGATGCATTTCACCTGAGAACATGTCGTATCTCAGGGATGGGGGGCGGGGGGGGGGGGGGGGGGGGGGGGGGCAGGCGGGGCAGAGGGAGGAGACACACATTCTTCTCACAACAGCAAAACTTTCCTCAACAACTCGTGGCCACTTCTCAGGCACTTTTCTTCAGGTTCAGGTTCAGAAGGAGCTGGCAGGAGGCGTGGTCAGCCTCTTTCCAATGTAGACCCTGAGGAAGAGGAGGAGGAAGAGGAGGAGGGGGGAGACCATTACACATCTGCTCCTGAGGCTGATGAGGTTTATCAACTACATGTGTAAGGTATCATCACGTCGACAGCAAATCACGTTCCCAGAAAAGCTCAAAGTGTGGATGCCTCCGCCTGAAGGCAGGAACCGAGCCTCGAGTGATCAAGTTAGGGCTATTTTTCTGTCGTCTCCTTTTCAGTGTTTCATCGATGGTTTGACAACAGCAGTAGAACATGTACACAGTGACACAGAAACCATCAATGACATAACATGTACGTCGAACCCTGTGTGTATGTCGTTTCAGCTCCACATTTGTTGAGACATCTTAATTGCACTGAACACTGTTAACATAAGAAGCTGATGAGAAGTTAAGAGGATATTTAATAATGTTTAAAAAAAGACAAAATATCCTACTATCCTGAGTTCAGTTCATTTACTGATAAATCATGCCGATATTTCCATGTATTCTTCCATCATTTATTATAACACTGTATGGGGCCACTTATCCTACCTGTCTATGAAGTTTTTTGTAATCCAAAGAAATGTCTGATAATGATTATCTAAGTTAAAAGATGCGAGTTGTTTTAACATGAATATGTGCCAGTGTTGCATATTCATGTAAAAATATCTACATCGCATGACTTGGACTTTCCAGAATCTCAATCTCATCTCACTCATTTCTCCTCATTCATTAGTTCTTATGAAACAGGATGAGCCAACTCACTATTCCATGAGAGTATCAAAATACATCATCCTGTATGTAACACAATATACGCAAGATTTATGACACTGATTTCACTAAATGCATTTCAACTTGTGCTTGTCAATCTATATGTTAATGATATTTTCTAATGAATTGTGTATTGTTGCTTAATCTTGATATTTTGGTGAATTATGGAGTTTGATGTTTTTATACAGATTAACTTTATGGATCCCCAGGTGGAAATTCAGCATAAAAGTTCAAGGCATCGTTACAAAAGGTATTTTGGCTTATTTACATATGGGAAATGGCAATAATAAGAGACTTAGACAATAAATTAATCCCAATAAGACTCAGACTTCTGAATCATTTGTCTTTCGGTTGATCTATACCAGGGGTCAGCAACCTGCGGCTCCGGAGCTGCATGCAGCTCTTCAGCCTCCTTGTAGTAGCTCCCTTTACTGCGGTCAAGCCAGCCACGATTCTCCTCTGCATGGTCAAGCCAGCCACTAGCATTTTTCTTGTGCGCTACTCATTCGACAGTTATGGTAGATGAGCTGCATGGAGCGAATGTGCCTTCCGGACAACAAAAGTAAGGGCTCATTTGTGCTCTACGCTAAATACGCAGACGGACGGAGGGTTCTGTCTGTTCTTTTGTATATTACTCACATAATTCTGTCTGTTTTCCGGGAGCTTGCAGATGTGAACCCAGATGGAGAATATGGAGCAGTACAACTGCGAACTGCGGAGGCAGTGTTGAGTTTTGAAGAGAATCATTTCCATAAATAGTGATACTTCTCATAGCGCAACTGTATGAGTATGAGTACTGCGTACTTTTGGGGTAATCCTACAAGAGATTCCCTTCCAAGCTACAAAAATGTGTTTTTTCATCTGAAATAGGCTTTAAGACTAAATTCACTGATGAATAAAATTATTTTTTTCCAATAAGTACCTCATGAATTTGGTATTAGTACTTCATGTACTATTAGCACATATACTATGAACTACTTTTACTGTGTACTTTTGGAGTAATTATACTCAAAAATCCCTTCCAAGCTCCAAAAGTGTTTGTTTTTTCATCTGAAATAGGCTTTAAGACTAAAATGAATAAAATTAATTTTTCCAATAAGTACCTTGTGAATTTGGTATTTTTGTATTAGTACTTCATATACTATTAGCACAAATACTATGAAATATTTTTACTGTGTACTTTTTGAGTAATCATACTCCAGAATCCATTCCACACTGCAATTCTGTTTGTTGTATTCAGTGGTTGTAACAGATAAAATGTAAAAAAAGCTTAAAACTTTTATAAGTTTAATAAGCTCTGTTATTTTTTTGCGACTCCAGACTATTTTTTTGGTGGAAGAGGGGGCAAAATGGCGGTTTTGATAATAAAGGTTGCAGACCCCTGATCTATACAATATTGGTTCACAACATTTAGCCAAGAAAAATTACTGAAAACTGAATTTTTAACAGACATATGTTCTCATACATGAGCATTTTTATCCTACTCTTAATGTCTGGAAGCAGCGGCCAGAGAGTCTGACATTTTGTAGACAAACAGGATGGATTATTTAAAGTTGACTGATAGCAGATTTTTAACGGCCTACAATAAGGTTGGTTTCTAAGGAGAAAAGATAGATAACTGGTTAATCATATCTCTAATATGATACAATATGCATTTTGACTGCATCAGAAACTGGATCAGTGTCAAATATCTGAGTCACAGTGATTTACACCTAAATGAAAGAAAGCAAAACCAAACAAATCTGAATCACAGAACATCAATCTAAATAGTGCATTATTCAATAAATCTGAAACCAACTGTAAAAAACACTAGATTGTTACTTGTCGAGTTGTTATTTTCTTTAGCCTAACTGCCTCTTCTGTCCTCTTCCATTTGTAAAATCTTTCCATATTTAAAGTCCCTCAGTGGTTTTATTGTAAGACAGTAATCAACACTGAGGAGACACAAGTTTGTTTTCTGATTTTGAGGTGACACTGGTTTTGTAGCCTTACAGAATTATTGTTGTTTGTTTTTGTAGGATTAAGTCTTACTTTAAATTATAAAATGAGCAACAACCTTCACAGATCTAAATGAAACACAGAAACAAACAAATGTGAATCACAGAACATCAATCTAAATAGTAAATTAATCAATAAATCTGAAACCAACTATAAAAAAAAAAAACACTAGATTGTTACATGTTGAGTTCTTATTTTCTCTCATAGTAAATTTTTCTACTTAAGCCTAACTGTCTCTAGTCATTATCGACAAAATAACAAGCCATAAAAGTAATCGGAAGTGGAGGCGTCTTAATGAATGTTGGTTCAACACTCCACTAAATGTAAAAAAAAACAGGTTCAGGGTCTAAAAACCCACAGTGCATTGATGTAATTATATAAACTCCACTGTGATTCCGACTGTTGTCAGCGGTACTTGTTGAAATACTGTCATGTACCAGTGAAGCTGCCTGGGGTCTACTTGTTCTGACATTATCAGAGTGAGGAGCCGGGATTATCGGAACATGTGTTATCACAAACAGAAGGGGCTCCTGGGAGTGTCGGAGCGCAGTATGAGACAGACGGCAGGTGTGCGGTCTTTCACTCAGCAGCTGCTCTCTGTCCGTTTATCACGCTTATAAAACTGAAAAGAGGTGTCACAGCTCCCCCTGCTGGGCTCACAGGAACATTTGACATTGTTACAACCAAATGGAAATAAGCGGAGGTGGTGGTGTGTCAGATATGCGCTAAAGAATGTAATACTCTCAAGTCAGTACCTTACAATATTTTCCACACTGACTCCATCTGTCTAAATCATTAAATAGACAAGAAAAACAAGTATTACAACCTATTTTGACATTTATCTACACAGATTGAATATATTTTGAGTAAAAACAGACAAATTTCCTAGAAAACCTTGCACTGTAAAGACAGGTTCAGAGGATTAAACAAAGTGAACAAATTCAAGTGAAAAAAAAGTAAAAGAAAAGAATCATAGAAAAAAAGAAGAGAGCCAGAAAATACCATTCAGAAAAGAAAAAGAAAAGATGCCCAAGAAGAAGAGGTGTTTTTTCTTACCCTAGCCCCAGAGCGAGGATGTGTGATAGTAGCAGCGAGGGGATGAAGACTTTGAGGAACTCAGCAGAGAAGATTCCTCCTTTCTTCATGACCCCGGTCTTCCTCATGCTTAGAGTTACTGAACGTCGAGGGTGACGGAAATGAAACTCCCTGCACAAATCACACTAAGGTTAGACGTTTCCATGGAGGAAACCAACCCTGATTTCACTTAACAAACTGTCAGAGAAGGACTGAACTGTTGGTGCTGTTTAAGAGTTAAAACTGTGAGAAATAAGCTGTTTTGACAACGTGACGACAGGCAGTTATTATAACGCAGCGAGACTAAAACACCGAAGGACATGAAATGATGGTTTGTTTACAAATCACAGCAAATTTTAACCTTGACTGTAAGTACAGCCAAGAACACAAAGAAGATAAATGCACATGTGTTGATCTGTTCAAATTAAGCTAGAGAGATTGTAATTAATTTGTCATTTCACTCTGGCATTGTGTTCTACACAGGGTTCCTTTTAGACAGTAATTATTATTGTTTATCTGGCAATTTATCACAAAATATACAATAAATTAAGCACTCAAAGTGCAGCTCTAACAAAGGCTATCTCTAAACAGCACATAAATGTTTTGACAACATACCAACAGTACGTTTTCCTGAAAAAGTACGCTCCAAGCCCACGCGCTACTTATTAACATCGATGAAATGTATGCACTTATATTTATGTCAGTTAGCCTATTTGTACAAGTCAGCTCCTGTGGCTAATCCAACCTCCAATCAGAGCCAGCACTGTTCTTTCATTAACCTGCAGGATTTTTCCATGACATTATAAAGGGTAAGTTTGTTAAATACCAACTAACTAAAATACTCTAATGCAGGGGTGTCACACTCATTTTAGTTCAGGGGCCACATGCAGCCTAATATGATCTAAAGTGGGTCGGACCAGTAAAATAATATAAATAATATGATAAGAACTTTTGAGTGAAAAAAGCAAATTCTGTAATGAAAATGTTTACATCTACGAATTGTACTTGAACATAACATGAACAAATATGAACAACCTGAAAAGTTTTTAGTAAAATAAGTGCAATGTTAACAATATTACACCTTAGTTTATCATTTATACATGTGAATCACAACTTAGAGATCACAGTGGATCTACAAATACACAAAACATTAAATAAAAGGCAGAATATTATTAAAATTCCACATACTTCTCTTAAGACATTTCAGATATTCACGTTTTGTAAAAGGCTAGTCTGTAAATGTAAACATTTTTGTGTAATTTAACTTTTTTTACACTAAAACAAAGAGACAAATTTCCAGTTTTCATTATTTATAAGTTATTATGATAGTATTTTACTGGTCTGATCCACTTTAGACTGAAATGACCTAAAATGATTTCAATATCCTTGATTGTTAATATCTTCAGTGTAAATTTTGCATTTCAAAAGTTCATCCCAGGGGCCGGATTTGGCCCCACGAGCCACATGTTTGACACCTGTGTTCTAATGACTTTGGGTGGGTTTTCCAAGGGAAAACCCTCCTAAAGTGTATATTATGAGTTTGAAACATACACCGTTATTGAAATGTGACCGGCAAAACACAAAATTTTCCCAAAAATTCAATTCTTTGACTGGTTAAAAAAAAAAAAAAAAAAAAAAAAATCACTCTGAAACCCTGTGCAATAATTCTGTACACATTTTACAAAAGTCCCCCTAATAATGAAACTACTTCTGTAGGGGTTATTTTAGTATCAGCAAATCCTTCTAATTGGTATGTAACTGTTGTTTTAACTCCTGTTTTACAGTGACCCTCCCCTTTAAGGCTGACATCTGCATCAGACTGTTTTTTATGTGGCGGCAACTGGCTCCATGTTTGTGCTTTGAAATTCATTTAGTGTCTTCTTATCTAATGACTGAGGATAAACAAGCAGCTGTGTTGTGTGTCTGGTTGTCATGGTAACATCACGCCGAAACTTACTTGGGGGGAATGTTTTCTGGTCGACTGGACCAGTCAGCAACCCAGTCTGCGTCCTTCATCAGGATGTCCATGTCCCTCTCCTTATCCAAGGCATCCTCCTCTGACTGCAGACACACAAACAGACACACACATACATAACACTTTAATCCCTCCACATCTGTGACACTGACAGACACAAAACAGAAAGGAGTAAGAGCTGTAAACGATTATGTGATTATCACGAACCGACAAGTTATTTATAAACCCACATGCTCTCAAACTGAACACAACAAATCATGCATAAAAGTAAAACACATTTTCAGACAGTGTCAATAGAAACATCTCTGCCTCCACTCTTACATCTCCAGATCAGTTTCAGGATTGATAATAACTGATAATTAATCAACCAACCAAAATTGAATTTTATTTAAAAACAAAGAAGAAAAAAAAGGTAGGATGATCTCCTTTAAAGTCAACACGACAGACATCGGTGTCTATTTATTTACAAAGCCTCAAATGGTAGCAAACCTCCATACATTACATATTTATTAAAGTCATCACAACAATTCAACATGTTCAAGTGATCGACAGACGTTTACAGTTCCAATAGAAGTGGAAAAATCTGCTTTCTTTTGATGAATTTACCTCCAAGACTTAACATACATAAAAACTTGATATTACAGGTCGGTTTAATACAATCATGAACTACTCTGCTTTGGAGTTATGTTTGCCTGTTTGTGTTTTTATCATTTCTGTGCACTTATTGTTTTGTTGGACTCCTATTACTGAAAATTAGTCAGTTTATAAACTTGTTTGCTTTTAGTTTGTCACTTTAAAAGCTCTCTGTTTGAATTGAAAATGTCTCAAATAAGTTAAATACTCAACTAAACTCAGACAAAACCTGTACAGTAGATCCCTCATGTCTATTGCGACCTGAACTATTGTCATTAAGAATAAAAGAGTTTATTGAAAAGAGCTGTTACAGTAATGATAGGCTGAGCAAAGCAAACATGTCAACACCGGGTGGGTGTGGCCACTGTTTCCATAGAAACCACAGGCAGTCAGCTGATATCATTCATGTACAGATGCACCCGGTCCAGGGCTAGTGGACACCATGGGACCAGGCCAATGGTAGAGGACATGAACCAGTCTTACTTGGCTGTCTCTTCTTCCGTCCACGTCAAAGATGATCTGTCCTTCGTCCTGGGGGCTATGGGGCCGTGGCGGGCTGTGGGTGGAGCCAGAAATGACAAAACAGATGCTTCATGAGTAAAGTCTGATCATGTTTAATCCTCGCGCATGAGCTCATCAGGTTTATACTGTGAATGTAGTGTAGGTCCAACGCCTAAAACAAATCATCATACAGAACATAAATGACTAAACTCTCCCTAGTAAAACCAACTATAACAGACAGAACAAACTGGTAATTATTTAACAGCTTCCCTTTATATCACTAAACATCAGAAAAATACATAACGAGTAGCTGAAAGAAAATAATTAACTTGGCAGGATGAAGTATTTTCTGTGCCTGATACTATCTGATGTAATTTTGGATTTAAAGTTTATGGATGCGCAAGTCACACCTTGAAGAAAACATGATTAGGTTCATAACACTTAATTACGACAGATAGAAGGATGTTTTATAAAGTTTAAAAGTAAAAAAAAAAAACTCTGAACAATGGAAATTACAGCTTTATAAACAAACCCACAAAAATACTCCTGCCAAATTCTTTGAAAAGACAACCAGTTAAAGAAAAATCTGATGGTTGATTGAAGGTACTTTTAATAACAACTTGCTAACTGTTACTAATGCTAATTAATAATAACTTGTGACTTGTTTCCTTCTTGTTCATGATGAGCTGGAAATAAGAAATCCTGCTTTTGACTACTTTATTTATTGAAGACACATGAATGCACACTGACCTGTGAGTTTCACAGGCTGCTTGCTCTTAATCCAAAAAAAATTCCAGACTTTATCAAAACTGCTATTGGTTTCCCCAGACCTTGACTTTATGTACTTTTCTACTTTTGTGCCTTCTTTTTTTGGCGAGATTGTACCTGTTGTGTGTGGTACAAAAGTTCATTTTAATAAATGTATGAATGAATGTATCAGTCGCAGTAAATTATGTTTTACTGACAGAAACGTTTGGAAAACACATGAAAATCACAAAAGTCGCATGGATATCACACAAACAAGTTTCACTAGAATCATATCAGTACTGACTGGTTAGTGAAATCATATCAAGTTTGTTATAGGTTTCTTCATGCATTTTTTTATCTTACAAGATTATGCGCCTTTGAGCATACTCTAAAATCTGACAATGAGAGAATCTTTTTCCACGGTTTATTAAGACATTCTCACAAAATTCCAGACTTTTCAAGGTCTGGAAAACAGTGTTTCAAAATTCCAGACTTTCCAAGAATTTCAAGACCTGTGCAAACACCCTGGTTTCAGTCATGGGCAGTGACTTAATCAACTACAGGAAACGCTTTGACAGTTCAGTAACTGTAACCATTAGGACTGTGACTGTTACCGTCATTACTGATTACTCTATTAGTTATTTTCTTAACAAATCCATAAATTGTTTCTAAAAAAGGCAAATTGTAAAAAGTGCCTCTTTAAAATGATCTGCCGGTGTTTTCAAATACCAAGCAGCGACTATACTAACTAAGAAGCAAGAACTAAGACTAAGGATCCCAAAGGTTTTTATATAATGGCTGTGTAGTTTTTTTTTAATGTTATATTAAATAAACTTCCTTTTTTTCTCATACAGTTACAGTGCCTTTAATGTGTCACCTGTGTCCTTGACAACAGTGAAGTGCTGTGTCCATACCGTTAGTTACACAAGTTAATAACAAAGTAATTATCTAAACAAGAAACAGCATAATCCGACCACACTGCTGTTGTAATGTTATTAAGACAGTGCTGTGCTGTAGTTTGTGATCCTGCTTATTACAGATCTGTTCTGAGACTGTTCTTGGCTCAGATCCTCACAAACATCCTCAGGTGACTCACTGACAGCTGACTGATAAGCTCTGCCTTATTGCAGCCTCGAGGTTTACACACAAGCACATGATGAGGCTGTGAGCTGAAGGATCAGGATTTTCGAACATGGTCAAGAGAAATGGGAGGAAGACTGTGAAAGCAGACGTCATTTTATCATTATTTTCAGAGGTAAACATCCCCAGAGCAGCTGTGAAGGGAGAGCCGGAGGTGACTCCACAGACGGTGACCGTTTCAGACTTCCACTGGGATGTGAAGGAAAGTTGAAAGTTTAAGAAACTAAGTGGACACTATTAAAACATCTCCTACACTTTCCCCCAGTGGGTCTTTACTCGGTTATTAGCAGATGAGCACCCATCTGGGCTTTTAGGCTGAAAACATCTGGATGAAAAATTAAATGAAGTTGCTGTTTGATCTCTCCTACAGCTCAGACCCACTGTTTCCATTTTTATTAAATGGTTCTTGATTGGATTACAAATGAAAGATCCCTGCACCCAAATTTACAATTTCCCACTTCAAACTTAGTTAATCAAGTTATGAGAATGGAGTATATTGTGATTTATTTTGCATGGATTGCATTCTGAAATAAAAATGCATGAGCTCACTGAAAGATGGACAAAAACTGGCCACATCATAACAAATAATCAACATTAAATTTTTTTTTGTTTACAAGATTCATGTTTTATATTAGGCATATCGTGTTGCAGTGGTCAAAAAGTAGAAAATCATTAGACACCATTATTTATATGACAATTAAATGTCAGCTTGAATCTCAGGATCATGACAGTGCTCCGTCTGCACAACACAGACAAACTTCACTTTACTGTTTGGCCTGAAACTTCTCCAACCAGGCTTGTAAGGACTCCTGACTTTCTTTGAACCCCCCAATCACAGTGGAAATAATTCTCTTGCTCTCATTTGAATTTAATGTTAAGCAGATTATGAAGTACGTGAAACCCTTCTGATCCGAGTCACTGAGTTAAAGCATGGTAAATCTAATAACTGCACTTCAGTTCTTTTTCCTAGAGGTTGTCATTAACTGGTGTTATCGTACCTGTCGCAGGAGGAGTTGCTGCGGCTCGACTCGTGCTGAGCATCCAACAGGATCTTCTCCATGTCTCCGTTGTGGATGGAGGATGAGGATGGGACATGCTCCAGCCCCCCCACCATGGCCTCCTCTTCCTCCACCTGAGGCAGGGGCAGCAGACCGGAGGCCAGCCCGGCGGTGGAAGTGGATTGGACCGAGGCAGCTGTGCCTCTGTTCATCTCCAACTCCACCCAGGAGCCTGGGGAAGGACACACAAACACAGGCTTCATTCATCTGACACTATCACTGTGGTTACATGGCATCATGGTACCTTAGGCACAATGTTTCTTTTTTTTTTTCCTGCTGACTTTCATCAAAACAAAGCTTTTCCTGTTTGAAAATGCAGTAAATTTAAGTGTGATTTTCTGTTTTCCAGTTCTGATTAAAATTGATTTTTCTTCTGCTGTTAAAAATTGAACTCAGCAGTTCATAATGTAGCTTCTATCAGCTGGGGTTGATAACAATATGCTACATTTTACACCCATTTCTAAGTCCAGATATCAGGAATTGACTGATAAGATGAAGCTGGTGTCAATAAACCAATATGTCAACATCCTGCCAAGACTTAGACCTAACAGGCCCTAAGGAGGAAGTCTTCTGCTTACATTTACAATTAAATCCATTACAGTGCAAATGGAGGAATCATCTGACCAGAGCCTTATGCTTTTGGTGCAAATTACAACTCTCATAACAACCACTAAGGAAACTTGGAGAAGTGACATTTCCCACCTTCATGTACAGTTCTATCAACTATGCAGAAACTAGTGTTTATTTTCTCTTTAGTTCATGTAGAGAGTGAGCATTAGAGATATATTTAAAAACGGACACTGTGAGCAAACAGCTTCCATTTATTTCTTCTCAGCTCATTAGAAGAGGTATTTTATATTGAAGTGTGTAGTTGTATCACATGACATGTCTCTAGCACACTTTCACAAACAAAACTGTTGAAGCTTTTGGACATCTTAGACTATTTTCGACTTTAAATGTGCAATACAGAAACAAAACAGAAACATGTACCTAATGAGGTTAAGACTGGTTAAATGAAGCATCACTAATGACACGAGTGCTTTTCCTGATTAGGCCTGTCACAATTATATAATCACCTGATCTAACTAGAAAAATTTTACATAACCGTCTCTATGCACACTTCAGTACCTTTTTCTAAACTGTCATACATAGAGGTTTGACTGCCTCTTCTAAATGACGCTACCTTGTGGTACCCCCAACAGCTTTTTTTGATTGACTTTGAAAAAAATTACATTATTTTGTCTTGTCACTGTTCATTTTATCGTATTATTATACAGTAAAACTAATCTATTAACCGCTTCCAAGTTATGGGAGTTGGTTTTCATTTTCTCTACAACATAAATGTACTCATAATTGCACCGTAGTACTTTACTTTGAAATCAAATCTGTCATATTGATAGCACTTGACCCTCATCAGTGCTGTAGGTTAAATAGTAGGCTATATGTAATGCACCTCAAGATAAACAGTCAATGGCGCTACCTCTTTACTCGGGTGTCACTCAACCAAACAATTATGATGAAAACAGTACTTTTCTTGATAGGATATACCCGGTGTCAAAAAAGGGACAGGTTTCTTTCAGTTATATTTGTTGGTGTTTTCCGCTATTTTTGATAGTCACAGGAGGCAACAGAGATGGAAGGGAAAGGATGAGGGCATACAGTTCTGATCCAAAAGCAAAAGTTCTCATTTAAGTCTTTGACTATTACAGGAAAGGCAGTGCACCTCCAAGAATGACAACCAAACAGACTCACAAGTCAAACAAACAGTGGGATTAGAAAGAGAAGCGCTGACAAAATTATTCTCGTAACTAAGTCAGGAAGAGACTACAAGTCAGACGGACAAACTGAGACTGTCACATAAGTACAAGAGTAAAGCCCTGTTTATGGCTGTGTGATGAAAGAGCAGTAAATATCCACGAGTACATGTGCTGAAGTTTTTAGACCTTGAGATATATGACGCCACCCTCTTTGACTGTACGTGAGCTTGGGCATGGACTGGCAGCTAAGGAGGTGCAGCATATCAAAACTGGGCCACAAATACAGAGGAAGGGAGGGAGGGGAGGTTTGTCAGGGCAAGAAAATATTTTTTCAAAAACCCTTTGCCATTTCCCCTCACCAGCATAACTACACTTTCACCTTCTGTCTGACTGAGGAAAAAAAAAAAAAGTGGAAGCCCTCCTGTGACCCTGTAACATTAAGTAAACATCATGTTCACATGAGCTTTCAGGGGGTTGAATATCGCAGGTCAGGCACTCGACCAGTTACACCCACAACCCAAACGGTGCACCCCTCCCCCCCAACCAGGCCTCGACTCAGCACTCACTCTCATCCTGCGGATTACACGGCGGACTGCAAGCCAATCTGCTGTCGACAAGCCATTGTCTCTGCTCCATGTACTAAAACCATGTTGCTATGGCGCTGAAGCGCAGAACATTCTGGCTGCAGAGCCGTTATCAGCTGTTGGATGAGTTTAGAAGAGACTGACATGACGTGACCCCTTTGATCCACTGATGCTCAGACTCAGACCAGAGGGGAATCAGGGCAAGTTCAACTCTCTGGCCTGAAGCTCCCAGGTATCAGGAAAGAATGTTTATGGTGCAAGAGCTCCAGGAAACACCAAAAATAACATAGTCTCAGATAACAGCACACTGCTGGCCCCTTCATCTGATAACTACAAGGTCTTATTGTCTCTAAAGCAGAATCTTAGCACAGTGCAGTATGTCCAAGTGCACCAACAACATCAATAAATGTCACTGTTTATTATATTCTTCTCAAGTACCATTAGTCTGACACCATTGGAGTTAAATGTTATGATGCCAACCAAACAACTACTAAAAGAATTTATTAGAGCTCTAACACACAACATGGTTTCACTTGCTATTTTACAGGCTCTTTTTTAATTTCAGTTCATGTAAAGAAATTTTCCCTCTTCAATAATTTATTATTTTGTTTGCCTTTGTTAAACTAAGCCTGTGAATGTTTGGTCACCTGTCCTGGATTACTGAGGATCTGTTTTTCTGACATGTTTTCTGACCTTTAAGTTTCACACCTTACGCATACCCCATATCACAAAAAAATTATATAAATCAAAAATAAAAAAGTCTAAATGAAATAAAATTAAAAAGTTATGAAAATGCAAAATATATATCGATGTACTTTAACAGGTTGTGTTACTACTAGTTTGCAGCTCAAATGTCAGGCAGAAAATATTGCTCAACATTCTGCTAAATGTACAAATAATAGCTAAAACCAGAAGAATGTTATTTCCAGCCATCAGCCAAATCTTGGCAGTGTGCTGCTCCTGGCAATCCTATCCCCATCCATATTCAGGAAAAGTCTCATAAAACTGAAAAATGCCTGGAAAGTTTGATTTGTACCCTGACTGTTACTTAACCACTGAGTGGTGTAACACCTTTCCCACTTCCCTTCTGTCCACAACGTCTGTCCCCGTCACTGAGGCCATAAATAGCATGCCAAGTCATTGCCCCCTATAGTGAGGTAAAAGTTAATACCACAACAGTTTTCAGGGCCCCTGAGTCAGTGCACAGATGCAATAAACACGCCTTTGTTTACATGTAATGAACCATGTAATGTCAGTCCTAAAATGTGGCCTATCCCATTTCAACACGATGCTACGTGAACTTAGTCACAGCTATGTGCAGCCAAGGTTTAATTCTCTTATCACCTTAGTAATTAAATTACTGGATGTGTAAATGATAGAAAATAAAAATAAACACATCCATTATAAGATAACTAGATGTCTTGTTTGTTGGTTAAGTAACAGCTCAAAGCCCCAGAATATTCAGCTCACAATTTTTAACATAAAGGCTTGAAATTAGCTGAAGTTCTGCATATTTATCAGTTGTAGCTCTAACAATATAGGGTAAAATAAACCAAATCCATACTAAGCTGCTTATCATGAAAAAGCAAACAACTCCATTTTTTAATGGAAGCTACAGGGCTGAGAGGGGCTGCTACTGTAACAAAAACTTAGTATTCTTCCACTGATCAAACTACAAGTCACTAAAAAAACTTCATACAAGCATAAAATATCGATAACTGCGTCTATTTATTCCATTTATAAGTAATTCCTTGATGACAACACAGCAACTACAAGAAAACTATCATTTTTTTCCTGGCATCCCCCATTTTTGCTAGTTCTGAATCCTTCCATCTCGCCTTGTTGACAAAGCTTAGTCCCGCCTCCTCCTCTACGCCCAACTCATTGATTGGTTGACACATCTTGTCAGTTCAGCTGTAACGCTGCTTGTTGAAATCCCATTGGTTCAGACAGTGTCAATAAACACACGGAACATAGCGTTCCAAGTAGTTCCAGAGCGAACAACAGCGTCTGTTCAGCTGAGTTTAATGATTAAATTCCTGCATAAGTCTTAGCAGAAATGAAATAAAGACACCATGATAGCTTCTCCAGATGACGCACTCACTGACAGATTTATTCAAGCGATTCGGTGAAGTTTATCTTACCGTTTAGCCCAGAGTCTCCGTTGTTGTCTGTTGAAGTAGCGTTAGCAGCGTCGGACATCGTCGTGCCTGGTGATCAGGGCGGGTTGCATAAAAAGGTTCAAGTCAGTGCAAAACCGCGCTGTACCTTATCTGCACACATTCAGACGTGCGATATCACAACAGCGGAGCCCAGTCGCTCTCTGCGCCGTCTTTTCGGAGCGCTGCCGGCCGAGCTGGAGGCGTCGCAGCGTTTTGTTTTCCTGCTGTTTAGCTAGCAGGTCTGGAAGCTGCAGCAGGCGCGAGCCGCTCAGACCTTCCTGGAGCTGGCTGATGACGTCAGATGATAACAATATAAAAAAGAGGGGTCAAATTATATAACATGGGAAAAAAAACCTTAACAGGACGTAACGTGTAAAAAAAACAATGTGATCAGAGGTAAACAGTAAAAACCTTCTGATCTGAACAGCGATGGGTCGGTTTGTGCGAACTGGAAGGAGGAGGAGGAGGAGGAAGAGGCGTATGTCCGTTCACGTACACACGCCAGTCTAGACACGAGGCAGATGTGTGGTTTGTGTTTTTCCAGCAACCGGACACTACATCAGCTGATATTAATATGTCTTTAATGCTACAGCCTCACGTAGTCGAAAGCGGTTTTATCGTCGAGGTTTGGATATTTTCACACATTACGCACACCTGGGTGGACAGCTGTGGGTAATTTCCATTCATGACATCTGGAGGAGTCCGTTTCCACCAAATAAACCAACAAGCACATCAAGTTAACCCTCCGGTGTCCCGTCCAGCAAGGCCCTTACTAAGCACCAAGTGGAATAATGTCCAAAAAAAATTCATACAGTTTGTTTTGAATTCTTTTACACTTTTTTCTATTTCATGAACTTGAGCCGTAAATAAAAATGCCAAATACTCAATAATTGTCACATTTTTTTAACCCTTTAAATGCCGTGTTTGTAATGTAAACAAACCATTTTTTTGGATGCAAAACACACACACATATATATATATATATATATATATATATATATATATATATATATATATTTTTTTTTTTTTTTTTTTTTTTTTTTTTTTTTTTTTTCCAAAATACTACATAAAAAGTGGGTTACATATTATTTGATTTTTTGCAGCCTGGTATATGACAATGATTAACCCTCCGGTATCCCGTCCAGCAAGGCCCTTACTAAGCACCAAGTGTGCCTTTTTGGCACACTGCCTTTTTGGCACACTTGTGGAATAATGTCAAAAAAAATTTCATACAGTTTGTTTTTAATTCTTTTACACTTTTTTCTATTTCATCAACTTGAGCTGTAAGTAAACATACCAAATTCTAAATAATTGTCACATTTTTTTAACCCTTTAAATGCCGTGTTTGTAATGTAAACAAACCATTTTTTTGGATGTCAATTTTTTTTTTTTTTTAATATTCTACATAAAAAGTGGATTATATATTATTTCATTTTTGCAGCCTGGCATATGGCAGTGATTAACAGCAACATTGGTTAATTTGCATTATTATTTTTGGCACTAGGTCAAATGTTCAAAAATACTAGCATCTGTCACCAAATGTGCCAAAAATGCACACCTATAAATCAAACTATTAAATATAATATATTGATTTATTTTTCTGCACTAATTTGATTGTATTTTTGTAAATCCAGGTCAGCCCTAATCATACATATCAAATGGAAGAAATAGTGCGTTTTAGGCACACTTGGGAGACAGATGCTAGTCTTGTAATCTTCTTTTGTTTACAATGTGCAAATTTTTGTTGGTGGCCAGAATTTTAAAGATCATGCAAAAATGAACAACTTTTGAATTCTAACCTTATTTAAATTGTGAAAAATAATATGAAGGTTTTTTTAACACAAAGTGCAAAGTGTGCCTAAAAGGTGCACCCGGATACTGGAGGGTTAATTCCAAAATTGGTTAATTTGCATTGTTATTTTTGGCGCTAGGTCAAATGTTCAAAAATACTAGCTGTCACCAAACACTAGCTATCACAAAGTGTGCCAAAATGGCACACCTATAAATCAAACTATTAGATATTATACAGTATATTGATTTATTTTTCTGCTCTAATTTGATTTTACTTTTGTAAATCAAGGTCAGCCCTAATTATCATACATATCAAATAATCATTCATTTTAGATTTTTTTTTTTTTTTAACCTTTTTGAATGATCTCTTTTCATCATGATGTCACTACATTTTTTTATGCAAAAAATACAAAATATGTTTTGTTTTCAAAATACTACATAAAAATTGGATTAAATATTATTTGGTTTTTGCAGCCTGGCATATGTCAGAGATTAACAGCAACATTAACAACATTAATAAATTAATTTAGACCCTCACCTCTCAAATGAAGCCCAGATATCAGTAAAAGCATGATTTATGCCTTAATAGCTTTCGGATCAAAAATAGTGGTTATAATGGAAGAAACAGTGCGTTTTAGGCACACTTGGGAGACAGATCCTAGTCTTGTAATTTCTTTTGTTTACAATGTGCAAATTTTAGTTGGTGGCCAGAATTTTAAAGATCATGCACAAATGAACAACTTTTGAATTCTAATCTTATTTAAATTATGAAAAATAATATGAAGTTTTTCAACACGAAGTGCAAAGTGTGCCTAAAAAGCGCACCCGGATACCGGAGGGTTAAGCCCAGTCATCAGTTATTCTCACAAAACGTTGAATCTATTGCAATCAAATCCAATCCAAATGTTCCCAATTTCTGTGGTGCATGAGACTCAAAAATATGCCTCAAAATTGTTAGAGACATTCAAATCCAATAAGAGGAGATGTCATTCATTTGTCCAGTGTAGTAATATTTAAAACATAGGAATTAGACAATCAAAACTTTTGATTTCTGTGTAATTCAATTCATTTTTAATAAATATTTTGATAGGCAATAATTGCGTCTTTGTCAGTAGATTCCATACCGTGTGACTCCATTGGATATATGAAACTAGTTCTTTTTTATTGGAGTTTTTAGTGGTTTCTGCTCTGTATCTTCCTTCTAAATGTCTTGGAGTGAAGCTGTAAGGGGACATAAAAAATTGGGAAAATAAAATACATTACAGAAACTCACTGAAACTAAAACCTGCCAAAGTATGCATATGAAACAAAATTTTTGAGGGGGGTTAAGTGCTTTTTCAGGTACATTTCTTCCCTCTAAATGTAGTACAGTGGAGCTGTGAAGGCACATGAAATCAACAAATTTAAAAGTTATAGTTACAATCCAAAACTGAAACTAAACTCTATTAAAAGATGACTTTTTAAATCAAAAGTTCAATTAAGTGGGTGTATCAGCCAACAACATGAGTGATGAGTCAGGAAACTTTCCTGGAATAATTTTTGCAAGCAAAAAACGTCCAAATATGCAGGTTGCATCTTTCTAGGATACAGTGACACCAATGTGGTCAGGGTATGGATTAGTTTAAAATGGTCACTGAAATATTAAATTGATATGACCAAAGTAAAATGAAAATGGTCTGTTTTACAATTGTTGTTTTTTGTTTTTTTAATTTTACTTTATTTCCACCTTCCCAAGATTCCATTTTGGAAACTTGAATGGTTGTGCAGTTGTTTTTTTTGTTTTTTTGTTTGTTTGTGTAACAAAAAAAAAAAAAAGCTAAGCATTTAGAAAAAAAACAAAGAAAAGGGTCTATAACTGGCTAATAACTGATGGATTTTCAGAGCAAATGATTGCTAAATATGTCTGTATCTTAATTACAAGCAGTCATAACTAATTGACCTGTTGATGCTTAAAATATCTCAATGATTAGTAAAATCACACAGATGCAAAAAGTAGTTCCTTTATTATTATCATCTTCACTGTCATAGATTAAAACTGTAGTTATACATTACTAGAGGCATCAATATAGTCTGAATTGTCCACGTTTTAAATAAGGAGTGGAGACATCAAACTGCTGCAGATTCTTGTGCAGCTTATTGTACCATCACATACAGTAGCGGTATTCATGTCTGCAGTAGCTTTAACATTTTAAGTGACCCTAATGCCTCAAATAATGTTTTATTTTAAACCGCAGACTTAAAACACAGACATCCAAGTACTTTAGTTGGTGAAGGAATAAGAGTCCAGTGTTAAATCAAAAGTTTTCCCTGTTGTGAAGTGCTTTTTCGGAGCCGCGGTGCACCATGGGAAGACAATACTTAAGATCAGTGAAGAAAAACAAAGAAAAAAGTCAAGGTCCAGCTTCATTTCACAAAATAGGACGGAACAGATCTGGTGACATTTTTTTTTAACTTTTTTTAATATAAATATGACAATCATAATAATTATCTTTGAATATGCTATCTCTTATACCTGACTATTGTTCGACACAAAACAAAGAGGACTCGGTACACAAAGATGTCAGACAAAGAGCCAATTGAGACGAAAAAAAGTAAATGTCTGGACCTAATGTGGCCACTCAGAACCTGAGGCACAGTGTCAGTGAGCAGGATGAAGGGCTTTGAATGTGTGAGGACAACAAAAGGTACAAACTGAGGATAGCAAAGTGTAAGAACCGGACTTTTGTGGCTGTTGGATGAATGTTTTAATCATGAGGAGGATTGACGTGAAGAGACTGCAACAGAACCATGACAGTAAAATGGATGAATTAATAAAAGATGTACAAATAACAACAAAAAAACCTGGCAATTCTCTCTTAGAAAAATAAACACTACAATGGCACAGGACAACAAGAGGATACACTAATTAAGTGTTTCAACCACAGAGCTTTTGGGAGGGGAAATGATATAAAAAATAAGTGTGTCTGTTTTCAGAGTTATAAGGAAATTAAATTGATTTACCCATGTTACCCCTGGGGAAGGAAAGGGCAGGATGGGCTGGCAAAAAAGAAAAAAATTGGCACAACATCACTTAAACAACAAGGCAGGTGTCACTCTGCTGCAGACAGACTGATGACGGACAAGAGCGAGGCGTCCTCTGTCCACATCAGGAACAAAGTGGCAAAGTCTGGTCACCGGTAGCGACGGACAGGGATGCTGGTTGTTTCCACAGACCACCCTGGATGAGGCTGAGAGGCTGCGGGTGCTTCACAGGATGTAACCCACACCTGATCACACACGCTCACCCTGCGCTTAGATCACTTTATCCTGGAATATGTAGAGGTTGTTGGTTGTCGCCACTGCGATGATGTTGTCCTGGGGATGCCAGGCAGTGTGGAGGATCTTCTTGTTGAAGTCCAAACTGTCCACGCTGATTTCGTCCTTCTTGCGTTTGCCGCCAGCGCACACCTTGCGTGGCTTCAGGACCTGCATGGGCTTGCTGTTTTCTCGGGACGCCTCCAAGGTCACGTCCCTTCTGTGGCCGCGGTCGAACATTCGGAAGAAGTTGTTGTATGAGCCGGTCATCACCACACTGAAAGCGAAACGCAAGAGAAATGTGTGAGTCTTTATCATTAGGGTGGTGGCGGTCATGGAATTTAGATGATGATCGTCAAATAATTGTGACTAATAACATGACTTGCGTACAGTCACATAAAACAATGATAGGCATGTAGAAATCCTGGAGAAACACTTCATATCTGACCAGATAATGTGGCTTTGTGTGTATTTTAGGTAAAAACTAATGATGATGATGATGATAATCAATTATTTAAATGTTTTCATATTACCATTAGAAGACATTTGTGCAGCTCCTACATCATTCTGGCCACCACTGTACTAAACTAATGTAAAGTGAATGTGGAGAGCATCAAAAATGAAGTGACTTTTTGTACATTTTGCATATTTGCTGAAGCTTTTCCAAATTTCTGTATGCAAATATGATAATAACGTGGTCAGAAATTATGTGAAATTAAAGATTTTTCAAATGAAAAACTTCAACCCAAATGGCTGGAGACACGAGGGGATTTGAACACTTTGAAAATCATCATGTGATTAATATATGATTATCACTACATACAATTATGCTACCATTATAGAATCAGCTGAGTGAGTTCAGTGATATACATTCACCTTAAAAAGGAAGAGGGGGACTTCATTGTCACTGAATGCAATATAAAATTAAATTAGTGCCCCGTTTGCTCATTGAAATGTAATCAATCATATGAGAAATGACGCACAACTAGATAAACAGTTAATTAATTAAATCAGCAGAAGGAGGGGAGCAATAAGATGCAGTCATAAACAAAACATTGGTCCAACCCTAGACATTAGCAACAATGAAAAATGGAAACTGTAATTAAATGACATTTCTGTTCCAGCTGTTTCTTCTACAGGTGAATCAGTCTCATCACCGTGCAAAATAACGACAGACGGTACAAATACCCGCCATCAGGTGATTATATACTAACTGTGACAGGGCTATTTACTACATGCAGTTACTCAAAGGATTACCAGTGAACATCAGGGCACTGAGCTTAAAAAGAAGGCATCAGTTGGATGAAAGTGACAAATGGCCTTATTTATCTGCTCCTTTAGGCAGTAGATCAGTAGTTTCCCTAGTGCCCCATCGAAAACATTACATGTACTATTTATAACGTTCTAACAAAAATAAAGTGGCAGTCCTGACATCTGAGAAGAATGGATGCTCTGAATGTTTTGGCTAAATAAATGTCGAACCCAATCATGATAATAATCCGAACAGGTGCAGAGCAACTCTCACGTCTTATTGAAACCTGTTGCATTAAAATGGAAAGCTACAGAGCACATTATAGCCTTTCACAGCTTTTACACATTATATTATTGCTACATTTGAACACATTACATATACATTTAGAGGCTCCTCTTAATAATCTAACAGCTGAGAGAAGCTATGGATCTACTAAAATCCATTAATCATGTTTCAAATGGGTCTTTATGGCTTTATATGGCGTTGCTGCAATGTCTTTTTTTTATTGTCTGTAATTAGAAGCAAACCAGTGTTCCCATTGAGGACAAATAAAGACATCTGATCCAATAATTTGAACTCTCCAACTTCATCCATCTTATATGTCACTTGTCACACTATATTTAACTTTATAATATGCAAGACCTGAATTGAACTGACCCTTCTGGATGCACATCTTACTTCATGTTTTTATTATTTGCACTCCTAACTGTATACGCAACAGTTTTTTCTGCCAATATTTACTCATACCGGAGCTGTGACTTAGCTGACAGTAGGTAAATATATGTTCTGTACTTGTTTGTCCATCTGTACAAACTCATATAATGACTTCATAAAACCAACAGTTTAATGAAACGTTCAGATTTGTCCAGATGTGCAGGTGCATTTCTCTAAAACAAAAAAGAAAAGAGAAATTTGTGCATTCTTAGGGTAGCAGACCTAAAACCACAAGTTCAATTCCGAACATATTTCAGCACCCTAAGGTGTAGCCGTTTTGCATGTCCTCACCTGTCATTGCCATTCCAGCAGCATTCAAACTTGTCAAAGATGCAATCGTTCTCGTAGAGCGAGCACAGCTTGCTCCTCAGGTACTCATGGACCTGCAACGACCAGAGGGAGGGGTCAACTGTCAAACACTGTCAGCATCACGGCACATTTTAACTTGAAACATCTTCAACCATTCAGAGCAAGTGTGTTACTAGACCAAATAAGGCAAACTAGTAAAAACAGCTCCATGGCACCATCTAGCGGTCATTATCTGAAATTGCAGGAGATGATTCAGGAAAAAAGGTGTGGTCAGTCTGATTCAGCTACAAAGCGACATCAGTATTTTTCATATTCACCAAAACACGTTGACATAGAAATCAGACAGAAAAGCAATATATGCACTCATGTGATTCAATTCTTCTCTTCCATTTTCTGTAACTTAATATCCCTAAATACAGTGCATTTTAACAATTTCAGCTCTATTTACCAGAGATACGACAAACTCAGATTAGCTGCTTATTTTGTTATCTTTTCCTATAGGTACTGTGTATTCTTCATATAGACCAACTGATAAATACTAAAAAAAAATATATATAAATGTGTGTAGAACTGCAGGGATTAATCCACTATTTGCCAAGAATTAAAATCATTCAACTCTTCTGATGACTGCTCATCGGTTTGAGTGAGATTCTCTAATTCTAGCCACTAAAATGGGAAGATTTTCTAGTATCTTTCACTCTGTACGAAGGCAAACTGAACACATTCCAATTGAGGATGTAATCTCGAGCTTTGGGAAACACGTCTTCCATTTTATAGACAATACAGTTATTCAAGAAAATAATCAATAGATTGATAATATAAAAAGTAACTTTGGTGCAATCAATAGTTTGTTTTTAGCTATATAAAATAATGGGCATATCACAAAAGGAAATATCATCTCAAACGTGCAAAAATAAATGTATTATTGTGTTTTTGAGTCAAACAGTTTAACACAAAACATTTTTTTCTTCATACACATATTATTATAGGCAACATGTCTCCTATTTTTTATTATTAATCCTAGATAGTTTAGAGTCAATTACCACTTTATTTTTGGTTCAACTGGTGCAATGACTCAAGTGTTTAGTTTCAATCTGTGCCTTCTTTGGTCTGTACTGATACGAATAATGATAATTTAGATTCTATGTTTAGTCACTTTTTTTAAGATCAGAAATGCAGCTCCAACCTAAATAAACCTCCACACCATCTAGTTCCTTGTGCACATCATAAAATTACATTATACTGCTGAATCATCTTCCTTGCAAAAACAGCTAAGGCATCCATTCACTGTATAAGTTGTTACATGTTAAATGTCTGATGCAGTTATCGTCTGTTGAGCATATTTTCATTGCTCTGACATGAATGTGAGGATGTGTATAAAGCATGTACTGTAATTCCCCAAACAGTGCTGCGTCTCCTGTTCTGCCTCAGGGCTGTACCTAATGTGTACATTTGTAATTGTGTGTTTTTTCTTTGTGCTATCCAATGCTGTAAAGCAATCTTGTCTTTTTCTTTTCTGAATTACAGTAACAAGATAAGTTAAGCAGCAAAGGCGTAAATGTGAATCTTGTCCAATCTCCCACATACAGTAATGTGTAACTCTGTACTGAAACTGATATGTGCCAAATAGAGAGAGAGCAGCCTCAAGCATTTTCAGTCACAGTCATCTCAACTTTTTCCAGATTTCTACACCATTATATTAACAACACGGCTCCACATTCTGACAAAACAATCCAGCAATAACAGGGATTTCTCATTCTGATTCTACTGTTCACTGTAGGACTAGGCAATCAGGCCTGAAGATCATATGACGATCTTAAGAGGGAGAATCATGATTGAAATCAGTTTTCTCACATCATATAAAATGTAGGTGAGTGACAACCAAACTATTACAAGATTTCCTCTGGTTTCTGGAGAATGAACCTGTGTCGACATTATAATAAAATTGAAAATGTCTAAATGAAAAAAACACTAATATTTTCTTGTACATACAGCTGTGAGAGATGCAACATTTGACTGTCCCAAAGTCTGACGATAAGCCAGCATCTGTGTAAATCAGAGTTCATAAGGAGGATAGCGATGGTCAGCCAGCCCTAGTTCACTGATACAAACTAGTTTTATCAGATAAATGAAAGATTTTGATCATGTTAGGGGCTTTTGCAGATGACCTACTGTGTTCTGCTGTTGCTAGGTTGTAGTTAGAACTGCACTTATACTTTTACAGGTATCATCGATTATTTGAGAACTGTATTGAAGCAATTGAGGAAAAACTGTAAAATATGGCTGGACAATGACGATGATAAGCTTTGGACATTTTTACATGGTATGATTTCAGCTTGTCAAAAAGAAGAAATAACAGTAACAACCAAGAATGCCCACATAGGGTGCACAAAACCTTGTTCTGCTTTTTGGTCTCATTTATCTCATGGTGTCTGTGTCGGCCTTGGAAACATGGCACAATCATGACAAAATGTATGGGCGACACCTCTAAGAGGTGGTATGTTGCATACAAGTCTGACTCATAAAACTTGAAAGAGAAGACTCGTACTTTGTTCAAAACAGGATTCTATTGTTTTAATAAAGAGGTTTCCATCCGCTGTTACAGTGTATGAAAATGCTTCTTCAGCCTAAAGGCATCATCTGAGCTTCTTCCAGCTGGTGGCATCAGCAAATAATTTGATGATAAATATAGAACATGGGATAAAAAGTTTAGCCACTGCTATATTTTTTGTCATAATCAGTTACCGGCTCTAAAGATCAAACTGCCAGAAAACATCAGCATCATCTGTTAGTGGTCTTACCTGATAGGTCTCCACCGGCCTATTCTCCATGTTCAGGTCCCAAATCTTAACCGATAAGTAGTCTCTGGTCATCATGTAACGGCCGTTGTGGCTAAACTTCACGTCTGAGATCGATGATATGATCTCGGAGAAGAATGAGCGATTACTGGGATCCTCTGGCTCCTCAAACACTTGACAAGGAGAAAAAAAAAAAAAAAAGATGAGGATAATCAACATGAGAACATGATCTGACTTCAGAGATCAGCTGGGGTGTGGGGATAGAAGTAACCAGGCAGGTCCTTACATTTGGAGTGCTTATCACATAATGCTGAAGCCCTCATGTCACACAGACGGATGGTGCCTTTGCTGCTGCTGTAGACAAAGGTGTTGCACTGATGAGGATGGAACTCAGCGGCTGTGATCACCTCCGTCAGCTCCTCCATGTTGGCTGGTTTAATGTCAACAATGTCTGAAGAGAACCGCGTTAAGAGGAACTAACCTTCCACAGAGCAAACAAGACAATGTGTCCATGTCATCTTCATAAAGAAACACATGTGAACCCAGTTAAACAAAAGCACCACAGTTCCAGTTTTACTCATGTGTATATTCAGCTGACTGTTTAACAAACTGGGGATATAAGGAGACAAACCCTCCCAGACTCAGATGTTTGAGGATACTGAAGCTGCGGTCGGTGATCTCCAAGTGCCACAGGTTGATGCGGAGGTCATCTGCTGAAAGGTAAGTCTCGTTGTCACTGTTGACTGAGATGGAGTTGATATGGTAGGTGTGAGCGTTGGCGAACACCCTCCGTGGACTGGCTTCCACCATGAGATCCATAGGTATTAAAACTGGTACCTGAAATATGAATAATATTCACCAGAAACAAGTGAAAAAAAAATTCATGCAAAGCTGTTAAAGATCATTGTGGAATTTTTTTTATCCGTTTCAAAGCTCTATATAGGCAGAGGAGTCAATAACATATTTCCATCATTGTAGCTGATACATAAATAACAAAACATCACTAAAGGCAGTGCTCTGTACAGGAGTGAAATGAAATGCTTTAAGGATCATATCTTCTCCAAACTCAGATATTTTAACCCTACATTTTGGCATCTCATCCCTACACGAACATTTTTAAGCAACTCAAAGATTTTTTGTTTGTTTTTCTTAAGAATGGATTTTTAAGAACTCAGAGTATGGGCTAGTATGTAAAACAGTCTAAAACGTCTATTGTTGTTTCATTCAATGACAAAGAACTTGAAATAACAATGAACACACCTGTTTCTTTATATGTAATTAGCAACAGCAATTATAACATTGCAACTGAGTACCTTAAGCCATGTGTCAGGAAAAAACACAACCATGGACGCTAAACTGCTATAAATCAATTGTCTGCTATTGTATTTGTTTTACCATCAAGAAAATAACCCATCTACAGATACTCAAGCTCTTCTTTGATATCTAATGTACGCTTGTATGAGCATTTCAAGTCATTTTTGCATTGTTTCTGTGGATGGAGAAAAAATTTGATGGAAAGAAAAAATGCGTGGACAGGATTTTTTTTTTTTTTTCTAACTCGGGGGGAAAATATCCAAGCAGAAAAATTCCACTTATGCAACGCTAGTGGAAACACTGCTCCGGTTGAGTAATCTCATCACTTTAAAGTTGTGTGCGATTCGAGCACTGACCCGCAGTGATGTAATAGTGTTGGGGTCTTTGTAGCGTCCATCCTCCTCTTTGAGATTATAGCCTTCTGGTCTCTTATCTCGTTCGCTGATTTTCCACAACTTAATTGTCTTATCTGTCAAAAGGGGAAAAAAAATATAGATGACAACAACTACCAGATTTCTACCGCTCTGCATATAGGTTTGATTAAATTGTGAAAGCACAAAAAGTGTCAAAGACAACAGATACATTATTCACAAACTGATTTAGGAGTCTGCTCATCTAAATTATCCAGTTTTCTATTGTTTATACCTTTACAGTTTAATTCTGCTTAATAAATTGACAAGACTGGTGTGTCCTCAAGCAGCTATTCTTAAGACAATGCTTAAATAAGAAACTTTTATACAGAGTGAGGAGCGTTTGTTTTTCTGAAAATATATTTACCACATAATTCAAAGGGCTAGAAAAATGCTGAACAGAGTCTGACTATTGTGTGTTGGGTAGATAACAGAATGAATGACTTTTCCAGACATTTTGAGGCCTTGAACAGGAAATTTTTTTTATCTGTGGTGTGTATTCACACTTGCCTCAAAGGTGTGAAAGCATAGTTCAATTACACCTACATGTAAACAAGAATAGTCAAAAAAATAATAAATAACTGAGGATAATGTACCATTAGTCGACAACAGGAACTGAGCAGCATTCTTCTGAGGAAGCCAGCGAATTTTGTTGATCTTCTCTTCTATTTCCAAACTCTTCAAGTAGTCAAACTCGGGCTCATGGCTCTGGAAAGTGCTGTAAACATTGTATTCACTCCGGAACTGAGGCGGATTTTTATTCTGCCGGGACACAATTCAGACAAAGACGAGAGGAGCAGACGTTAGACAACAACAAACTAGTCTGATGATTTTTGTTCTATATTTGATGAGCTTTATTAAAAAAAAAAAAAAAAGAAAAAAAAAAGTAAAACTGACAGCTGCTTTTACAAAGAAATATTACATTTCACTGATATGAACCAGATTAATAGATAAAAGTTTTAAACCAGTTTTATTGGAATATGAGATTATTCATTCAGTTTGGATTTTGACCTTTTCGGATGAAATGTGAAATGAGAAGTGCGTAAGTGAATAAACATGCACCTCTATTTCCTGCTGGAAGATGACTACACGCCCACCCTTGTCTCCTGTAGCGAGAAGCTCCCCTGTATGGTTAAACTCGACTGTGGATATGATGTCAGCTGCAAAGACAAAATAAAGACAAACATTAGCATTTGCATTACTACTATATTTAACCCCACAACAAGCGCCCTCTTATAGTAAAGACAATGCGGAGCCATCAGATTAATCCCAACTAACCCTGGATTTATCTCTTCTGTGAATCTGAGCGCGCAGGCCGGAGCTGGAGGATGTCAGAGCATGTAGAGCAGACGGAAAGTGATCACTAACCTACTTTCCCTTTTTTTTCTCCCCCTCACTCACTCAGACGGCATTAGACATCACCCCCCAGCAGCTGTATGCCGCTTTACAAACCGATGCATGCTCGTGCACGCGTATGTACACGCCGATTTAACCCTTTGTTGTCCATTGAAGCAGAAAGACAATGCTGCGATCAGTTAGAGGAGGTGGGCTTTGTGAGGAGCATACTCCCTGAGGCCCAATGCGGGGGGTCACTTATCTGAAAGACAGAGGCTCAGATCAGCTACTTCTCTATTATTTTTTATTACTTTCTTCCATAGAACTGACACAGAAGCACACTGGGAACAAAAACATGCCCCTAGATGTTATCATTTTAATTGATCCATATATAATATCAAAGATTACTGCTAATAATATTTGAGGCTTGGATCATTTGCTAATGAGCAGGTTATTTAAAATCATTATTTATAAGAGTTTAGTAGGTGTGCATATACAGATACTACCTGTGAGAAGCTTTCTATAGGAAACACACCACCCGCATTCAATTGCCTTTTCTCACCAACTTTCTTCATGCAATATTGTCCAAATATGGCTCAATTCGAATAGTAGTTTTGCACAAGGTTTGTAAGTGATCTGCAAAACTCAGAACTAATGTAGCAATAGACTGAATCAGCTTTCAAGGCTTTTTCAATTGCACCGCTGCAGAAAAAAACTTAAGTTTTTGCCACATTACTTATTGCCTTCAAAAAAAAAAAAAAAAAAAAAAAAAAAAAAAACTCTGTAAAACCCCTAAATGTAGATTATTTTTCAGCTTTTTGGTAACATAAGCAGTTTTTCACATATCTTTCTTTGATTTCAGGTCTTTCAGTTGACGTGAACTGCTTAAATTTCAGTAAACAATAAGAATGGGGGTGTTATGCAACTGTCATTGGTAATGTGCTGAGTAATTATCCTCACTTCCTGATTTGGCAGCTTAATCCAAAAAAACAAATGAAAATGTAATCTTTTATATTTCTCTTCCTTTGGCCATCACAAAGAAGGAAACTCACGATTTGGAGGAAGTTACTGTTTTACTCCCTGTCACATGAACCGTATTTTGTCATATCACTCATAATGCCCTCACTTTAAGAAAAGCGGAGGAAGATGACCATGATTGTGGTTAGAATTCAGTATGGCTGAATGCCAGATGAACTTTCACACTGTGTTCATTGAAGCCTTTGTATACCTGATGTTACCGTTTCCAGGTAAGACTGTATTTTGTTGCCGATTTTAAAATGGCAGTTTGGTATCATGACATTCATTATAAAGTACAGAATAAGAAGACTAACTCCAAGAGACAGTCATCGTTTCCTCACCTGACTTGAAAACATTTGACTAGAAACAGAGATCATATCTACCACAGAGTTTTATAGCTGGAAGCATCTATACGCGAAGGAATTCAAGCACTGCAGCTCTGTTCGAACAACTGTGTGGACATAAAAAGGGCCGATGTCAGAAAACAGTCTTTCATCACAAGTGCAGTGTGGCCATTTTTCCCCTTTGATAATATTTGCCTTTTTCTTCAGATTTCCTTCTGTAATCACAACTTGTTACAACAAATAAACACACAGAATAACTGTGAAGTCTAATTCAAAGGCCACAGCAATTAGGAGTAAAAAAAAAATGCATTAGTTATTAATCTATGCACGGGTTCTGCAGATCAGGAAGAATGGTGAGAGAAAGTGTGCAAACAAAAGGATAGTGAACCATTATTCTGTCACTCCACTGGAGGAATGTGTTAAAGGGGCTGCACCACATTACTGCACAACACAAAAGCATGCAACAGACTACACTACACACATACATGATGCAATTCCTTTTCCTTTATAGAAAACATACAGAGCCTCTGAACAATTTTGGCTTACAAACAGAACAATGAATGTATGGCTCTACAGAACAACTAATGTGCGCATTATTTTCTTTAGTGATTGAGTATTTGGTGACTGTATAAAAACACAGTGAAAAAAAAAGCCCTATAATCTTCCTCAATGCAACCCATCCTCTGGAGTCTGGATATTTCACTGAATATCATAAAACAAAATGCAACACATTTTAAAAACAAACAACATGCTGCTTGAGCTTAAGAAATAACTCATCAACTTAGTCAAAACTGTTAAACATTGTCCCCCATTAAACACTGCATCTCTAATAATAACTTATTATGCGCATAAAAATATGTGACTAACACTATATTAAAGGAAATTTTCCATCCAACAAAAGCTCTGAATAAGGAGCTGTTTCTTTGTTCACTGAACTGTTACGCTGAAAGAATCATCGACCAACACACAGTAAGGCCCTGTTCACACCTGACATTAACGCGATGCATCGTGGGTGATCTGATCACAAGTGGCCTGTGATAAAGCACACAGCAAGAGTAGATGATCTTGCAGGCAGCGTAAGTGGTGTATAATGTTTTGTAAAATCTACCCTTTACAATATCAAATGCCGTGCCATATCAGTCTTCAAACCCACACATGTATTATGAAGCACAGCTGAATACATGTTCTCTATGAAATACATTACCACAGTTCTGGGAAACAGTCTACATTTGCTGTGTAGATCACTTTCTAATCAACAGGGACTGAGCATTCAGGCACTAATCTTAGTCACCAATCAGACTGCAGTTCCTGTAGTAATATGTGGCTCACCAGTGGACACTTTATTACATAAGACACCGACAGCTGCGGTGTTTGTGTTGCATTAGCAGTACCATACACAACAATTACAGCTCCAACAGAGCATACTGTTCGGAAAAATAGAGGCTGCTGTATTTCAAAAGCAAAGACAGGTACATAGGGATGGGGATCCAGAACAGGTTCCAGTTGAACTGGTTCCAGTTTTTACCATCAGTATTGTATGCCCCTAAGCTTATCAATTCCTTTTAATGACACAGGCCTTTTTCCTCCCATCAGTTGCTGGAAACAGTGATATCAAATTTATACTTGCAATACGAAGGAGACATGGAAAAGAGAAGAACTGGTAACAAGTGGACTACATTTGATTAAGAAATATAACAGTAACAGTTGCAAGGCTTGTAAAATGACCATTCTAAATAAAGTTGCAAAAACGAGGCATTATGGAGATGCTTAAACCCATTTTCAACTATCTCGTACACTGGTAGTTTTACTTCTAGCACACAGATTTTTTTTCAGTTATTTCAATGACTAAAACTGCTTCCTTCACAATTCCTGTTCATAAATAATTTAAAATACACACTAAACACAGATTATTTGTCTTGTCCATTAAATAACACTAAATGATTATTATGGATTCAGTACCTGCGCCTTTACATTCCATGGGACTGGGTTATTGAGTATAATTGCCACTTCTTCCCACCTGAGTGCTGTACCGTTATGTTACGAGAACCTTAGGCACTGGTATCTGTAAAATCTCTCAACAAATCAATTAAATCAATTCCTATCCCTACAGGCCAATGTAAGGAGAACCACAACACACCTGGAAAGTAAAAGTTCAAGCTCACTTTTTGTGTTCTTAGAAATGCAGGCAGTAACAGAATCACAGAGTTTTATTAAGAGGCACCGCAGTTAAACCTGTGGCATCCACCAAGCCAAATAAAATGGCAGTAATCGATAACGTCAGTAAGTTTTTAATTTGATCATAATGTGGGAAACGTATAGTCGGATTGTGTACTACAAATGGTTGTGCTTTATGAGTAAAAAAAATACAGAACTCTTCTCTTCATGAGCTGCACTGAATGATAATGTACCTTCAGCTACGTCGTCGTCAATGGCTCCTTTCACCTGAGAGAAGCACCACTGCATGTCACCTCCAGGTCCTGCAGAGACACATAATATTCAGGTGAAATTTTGACAAAGTTGCACAATTCCCATGCTTTTTTAATTTTTCATGCGTCAGCCAACTGTGGCAGGCATTTGACGTGATGTATTATGTGGCTGAGATAAACACCTGCCAGAGAAGGTAGTCAGGTTTCAGATTTGTGCTGTGCACCAGCAGCACCCCAGTCACTCCACATCAGAAACACTGTAATGATGTTGGAATGACAGCAAAGACATGCCCATTGCAAAACCTGCTTGGTCATACATATGTACACATCCTCTCACAACTTCTGCAAGTCTGGCCTCAAAGAAAAAAGATCAAACATGAATCCAGATGGGGTTTTCTATGGGCACAAATGACATTTTATACTTAAGTATGGCAATTTCTAGATAGAAAAAATAGATCTTGAGGATTGATGAAATGTATTGTGGTCTAACTTTGATAAAAATAAAGATGCTTTCATACTACAATCTAGAGTTAAAAACACAAACAAGAGAAAGCATGCTACCCGTTCTGTTAATATTACCTCTAACACTAGCCTCAACAGGTTCCCCATCACCATAGCTTATTGCATAATAAATAAATTGTCGCTCCACATATTTTATATAACACTTGGTGAAAAGTGGTTGAGAAAAATGTCCAACACACTAGAACAGCTTTGCAGGGGAAAAAAACAAATCAAGGACGCTTCTGAGTCATCATGCACATAGTTTCATGAATCACAGTTTAAGAACAAGAAGCCAGGACTGTTACTGGTGGAGACAATCTGCAGATCTCTGTCAGACATCCTGCATCCACCTCAGAAAAACACATATGAAGCACTAATGGAGAAATCACCCCACAAATGGAATTCAACTCCAGATTGATATGCACTGTCATTTCCCCGCCCAAATGGACCACAAGCATGTCTAAATATACAACTATTGACCCATTTCTGCTAAATAAAGAGCCGTCAATCTAAATGGATGCACAAGAGTTACTGAACGTGCATTTTGGACTAATTGTACATTCATCTGCATCAGCTAATGGGGGAAAGCAAAAAGCTGCGTTGGGCTAAATAAAGCCGTGAAAATTTAAGTTTAGTTGATGTGTTTAGTTGTGCATATATAATATTTGCGTCTGAGACTGTCAGTATAGAAAACACATTGAATTTTTAGCAGTTTCATCAGCCTGCAGCAGGCCTGGTGTGTTAGCCTGCATGTGGGCAATGTCAAAAGTTGAGCTAACGTTAGCTAGCCGGGCTTGTCAAGCCAGTCATGGCATGTTTGAGAAATGAGTGCAATGAAGTGTGAACCGCCAGTTAACGCTAGACCCACAGCTATTCGTCTCATATTAGCTAATGTCACTCGATGTGTGCGTCAACTCAATCCTGGGTGTTATAAATCTGAGAAACAGCCGTTACTGCTGCGTGAAGTTAAAATGTCGATGATGGCTATATTTAGCTAGGCAAAGTTAGCTGCATGACTGCTCCCAGGCCGGCGATAATGGTAAACAGCTACCTTTGCTAACAGCCTTTGGCTAGTTAGCATTAGCCGGTAGAGACAGGCCAGATGGGCGATGATACTCGGCTAACATTAGCACAGGCTAAGTTTAGTTGGCTAGCCGCTGTTAGCTCCAGTGACACGGTCGCGGAATCTCGCAGCGGGGAGCTAGCTGTGAAAACGCCGGTGTGTCTGTGGTGTTTATGTGCGCGGTGTTTAATTTAATTACCTGCCATGACGAGACAGACAGTGGGGCTTGCCTCAGTCAGTCACGATCCTTCTTCCCCACTCCCACGCGTTGGTTCGTGGGATCTGAACTTTTCCTTCCTTCCGCTGATTCTCCAATATCACAGCTGCGCCAAACCTGAACGTCGAGGCGAAAAATTCACCGTAAAGCCGGTTATTATTTCCCCAGCTGCACTTGTCTGGTCTCCGGCCGCCTCTCTGTCACTCTCCCCTTCTGCCCGTCTGTGTTGCCGCCGGCGACTTCGCAGTTCGCATCCCACAAGCCACCTCTTCCCCACCCTCTGCTCTCCCTCCGCACGTGAACCGAAGGGTTTTTATAATGCGCGCACACACCGTCGAGAAGATGCCCTGGTACGCGCGTGCACGAGAAGAGCCGTGTATCTTGCAAAGATGAAAATAGCATCAGACTGTCCCACTGAGGCAGAAACACAACACGGAGGCTTCAGGGGACAGATTCATCATTTTCCTCCACATTCACATATGAGATCATGACTTCACACAAAGACCCATTCACATACTGGACTGGGCAGATGACTTAACCTATGTACAAGTACTGATGCACACTGTGAAAATAAACTCCACTACAGGGAAAAGCTCTTATTTTTTTTGCAAAGTGCACTTTGAGAATTAAAAGTTTAAATAGTCACTGTGCAGTAGAATAATCACCATCTGTGTTTTAAGATGCGTTTTAGATTTTAACTATAGTGGATTGTCCTAATGTGGGACATTTTTAGGATTTTGGACTTCTGTAGTATATTAAAATGTTAAGCCAACATGATAATGTAATAATAATAATAATAATAATAATAATAATAATAATAATAATAATAATAATAATAATAATAATGTAAAGCCTAAGTGTCCCACATTAGGACAATTCACCCTACTTTATATTTTGTGGGTAGTATACTCACTGTAGGTACTTAGTTACATTTAGTCATGAGTAGTTTAGTGCAATACATTAGTCTACTCTAGCATTTAATACATTTTTATGTGGTTTCCTTCTCCTTTCTTGAGCTGGTGGAACATTACTCTCCCCTGAGGGTAGAAAAAAAATCTGTTTCTCTATGCATATGCACTGTATTCTGTAATGACCATCATAATTTTGCAGTCGTGCTGTTGTGTGAGAACTTTTCATGAATTCAGAAAAACAGACCTGTTTCAGCTATTTCTCAGTGCATTGTAAAGCAAATCCAAGAGTCATACAAGATGGGTTGAAACTGCTTTGCCTTGTGCAAAACCGTTTTCTGTATTTTATATTGTCTTGCATCTGAATGTTGCCTATTGGCCAGGTATAACTAACTAACTAACTAACTAACTAACTAACTAACTAACTAACTCAATTAATCAATCAATAAAAGAAAGAAAGAAAGAAAGAAAGAAAGAAAGAAAGAAAGAAAGAACACTCATTTCATCACACTCATAATCGATACATTTGAAGAAACATGATTTTTAAGGATTGAGATGAAAACCTGTAATCTGTTGTAACTAAAGATAAGAGGTGAAAAAAGAATAGAATATTTGCCTCTGAAATGTAGAAGCATAAGGCTGCAGAAAATGAAAATAGTCTAGAAAGGCATCTCAGATTTTCACCTAAGTGCAGTATTTGGTCACATTCCACCAGCAGCAAATCAATACTTCAGCAGCAAAACAATACTTCACTGAGACATTTTATGTAGATTTTTCCTTCTATTCTTCATCTGTCTGTGGGTTTAATGAAGTGTCTGTTGATAACTACAAAACCCCTGTATGAATAAATCAGTCATCAGTGTTCAGTCAGATAGGTCACAGGTGATGGCCTCTCTTAGTACCAAATTCCTCCTGTAGTTATTGTATGTGGCACAAAATTGGAACAAAAAAGGGTGTTTAGTTGTAAACAGCCTGTGCTTTGTACTCTTGATTAATCATTGAGTAACTGATGAATGATGCCAACAAGCAAAACCTGTTTCAATGTTCACATGGGCGCAAAGTTAGATGATGTTGAACAATAGTTTATTATTTGTTTAATGCACTTTTAAAGGATGAGTCAGAAATAGTAATATGTCAGTGAAAGTAATAACATGGTAATAGCTGATAGAATGAAAAAAAATCAGATTCAGGGAATAAAATAGGAATAATAGACAGAACTGACAACAGTTATTTGTAGATTGTACTGAACGCCACATTAATCTGCAGCAACATTTCAAAATGCAATATTTCTCCTTTCACATTCTTTTGTATATTTTTCAGTTAATCTTTATTTATTCCAAACGTTACTAACGTAGCAGTCTCCCTTACCCTGTACACAAGAACAATAAACAACAGTGACATAAACAAATATAGATAGATAGATAGATAGATAGATAGATAGATAGATAGATAGATAGATAGATAGATAGATAGATAGATAGATAGATAGATAGATAGATAGATAGATAGATAGATAGATAGATAGATAGATAGATAGATAGATAGATAGATAGATAGATAGATAGATAGATAGAAGTCTGATAGATGCATTTTGACCTCATGATTCTCTTTTTATAACCCTGAAAAAGTTCCAAAGTGGAAGTTAATTAAAGCAATTACAATATGAGGCAGATGAAGGAGCTAAAAGAACAGCCAGAAATACAATATGGTGAGATTAAAAACTCAGATCGCCTGAAGGTAAAAATGAATTCTCCATGCAGTTGCAGATCACACTGAGCAATGAATAAAACTGGATGAATCAAAATCAATAACAACAGTTCGGAGTATTTTATCAGTGAACTCTGTGACTGAAGACGATGTATGTGAGCATGTCAGTCTGATAGTTTCCCCACCCACAGGGATCCTTTATGCCTTTCTGAGGAAGTCTTCCTCCACTCAAAAAGAAATAAAGGAATGTCAGGAATACTATCAAATATCAAGTCCACACATACTGGTCTTGTTTTGTTGAAAGTGAGCGATAACACCTGCCAGGTGTAACGTCTTATTAGACTCAGTAAAGCTGTCAGTGCCCTCCCAGTCCTTTCACCTGTCAATGATTTCACACTCTTTAATTGACATCTGGTAAGACAAGGTCTTCCTCAATCTTCTTCATAAAACCAGCAGTCCTGCAAGTCTCTGCCAGTCCAACACGTGACCCTCATCCTGCACAGACAGCATAGAAAATCTGTCTTCTGACCAACCAATGGGATGTAGAAAAGAGGTTTTGCACTGGTCAGCACTGGAACTATTTCTTTATCAGTACCAATATTCAAACATTATTAAATAGACAGTTGATGCTGACATGAAGAAAATGACATATTCCAAGATGAACAAATCCAGCATGTTTTTACATATAAATGTTTGGGTATAATGTGGTCAGGAGGGAAATATGTCATATTACATCATAGTAAATATTTATTTATTTATTAGTTTATTTGGTGAGAACAATGTGCATTAATGATCATCTGTATTAATCCATAAAGACCCAGTGCTACGTTTGTGGCAGTTCCCAAATGAATTTTTCTCTATATTTAACCTTTCTTAAGGGATTTATCACCGTTGACTGTATTATTATCTCCCTTATTTTGCTTTTTTTCCAGTGTAAATCCTGTATTTTCCTATATTTAATTTACTAATCATGTGGTTGTTCATTGAAGCTCAGAGTAAAGTTGAGGGTAAAACTCAAGAAAAAGTGACTTTTCAGCAAATATATCAAAAACTGAGCATAAAAACAAGTGTCTCCATCCACTGTCATTGATCAAACTCCATGGATTTTACTGGTGAATCAATGTTGTAGAAGATGACGGTGTTTCTGCGTTCACTACGGAGCCTCTGAATGTCCAAATGGGTCATATCTGATGACCATGAAAGGTGACAAACTGCATTTTACACCAATTATTTACATGGATTGATAGGATTAATGGATCAGAAGTTATTAAACATTTTAGATCAGCAGATGCTTTTGGAGATGTTTGGGGAGGTTTGGCTCTTTGTGGGTTAAATAACATCAGCTGTAAATATGCTGGATTGTGATAAATATACTAATTTGCATCTGTAATCTCTAGGCAGGTAACAGAAAACATCACCACTGAAACTTAAAAATGGTACAAAAAAAGAACAACACAACAAAAGTACAATGCATTAAAAATACCAGACATTAAAAGGTTAAAAGTTAAAAAATAAAGGGACACAGTCAGGTCCATAAGTATTAGAACAGTGATACAAACTGAGCAGCTTTTCAGTGACTGATGACTAAACTGAGGGCACAAAGACCCATAACCTACTTAGTGCATATAGACTGATAGATGTAGAGGTTCCAGTTCACCACTAGGGCATGGCCGAGGTGCCCTTGAGCAAAGCACAGAATCCCCAGCTGCTCAGGATGTGGAACCATGTGGCAGCCCCACCTGCTCTGACACCTCTCTACACATTGAAAGCATGTATAGTGTTCCTATTTTTGTATGTATGTGTATTTGGGAATGACACAGATGGATTCTTTGCTTACATGTGATTTATTTGTCAACAAAAGTCTAATTAAAAAGTCTGAAGTTAGTACTAATTATTGTTCTTCAATGTAACCCAGAAACACATGGAAAAAATGTAGGCACCAAATTATGCAAAACCAAAACTTGTGTCATTCCCAAAACTCAAAACCTTTGGCCACGACTGTATAAAATCACTATGGAGCGCAAGACTGGAATTATAGTGAGGGACTAATTTCCTCTTTATTACTCTTCTTATTGTTCTTTTAAACAAGCAGAGGCTGTAGCAAAGACCTGGAAAAGCATCTCTAAGAGGAGACTCAGTGTTTGGTAATGTTCAGTATGAAAACCAGTCCTCATAGTTGGAAAAATCTGACTTTGTCCAATTACAATTGAGTCTCTGAAAATGGAGGGACTGTATGTTCAAAATGGTTTAATTCCTACATGGTTTTATGCAATAATACTTCTGTTAAACCCCTTGAATTAACAGACACAACATTACAACACATGTGCCACTGCTCAAATACATATGAACTATAAGAAACATTCAACTATTCCTAATTTTAATTTATTACCCCAGTATGCATCATTCATTACATAACATTCATTCACCCTCATGTTTGTTTGTGACTTTATGGTCATTTCCTGTCTTACTTGATTTGTAAGAAAATAGCTACAACATAAAAAATATATATATATATAATATATAATAATATAAAGACCATAATAACACACAATGTCACAATATAGTCATAGTATAACAATGGACCGTCTGTTTTCCTGGAAAGATAACATTGAATTGTTGCTGAATAACAGATTTAAGAAATTATTATCTCTGCATATGTATGTCTTTTTAATATACAAATACCTCTTAATCCTCCTGTTACATTAATTATGTAAGAATACAAATAATGTCACAAACCAAAGCAATCCTAATAAACAAAAATCTCGTACCTCTTTATTAACTACATTGATAGCAATTCCATTGATATTAAGTGCATTGGTATTAGCACATCAGAAAACTTTAACATAAAATACATTTGTTTTATATAACATTCTTTAGATTATTTTATGTCTATGAACTTCTTTTTAGATGGCAGTGTTGCTAAATAGAGATAAATAGAGAAATGGGACATGTCTTCTGTCCAGGGTGAAAATGAAGAGTACAAAGTACAATTTATTTTCACATGTATAGAATGTTTAGAAGCATTTTTTTTTCTTTTTTTAAGCACAATATTAAAGATCTGAGCTTTAAGGCATACATCATACAAATCACTATGCACCTTATGTAGTTTTACTACAGTGGTTTTTCTCATGACCTGTCAAATCTCTTTAGATCATTTTAAAACACTTTAAATCACTGAGCCTTTGAAATGTGTAAATACTGTACATTGACTCTTAATACATTTAGTATTTTACAGATTTTCAAATTTGAAGTGTTTTGTTCATAGTATTGTACAGCAAGTATTTTTTTAAGTGTATACTAACCTTTATGTTAAGATTAAAGTGATTACTATAACCTGCCCGTTTTGTCTTCTCGGGATTAATAAAGTATCTGTCTGTCTGTCTGTCTGTCTGTCTGTCTATCTATCTATCTATCTATCTATCTATCTATCTATCTATCTATCTATCTATCTATCTATCTATCTATCTATCTATCTATCTATCTATCTATCTATCTATCTATCTATCTATCTATCTATCTATCTATCTATCTACATCACAATAAACCAACATAAATATGCAAAATAACAAACATAATCAGCAATATTTATAAATAATTGAATCAGATGGTGCATAAAGAGCCAGATGTACGGGCCTCCAGTCTATCTAAAACCCCTCTGAGCTCATCTAATGAAACTAGCTGCTTCAGTTATAAGTCTGTTTGCTTCTCCAAACAGAGCCAGAAGAGAATAAAGTCCAAACTATCTGCATGACTGTCACTAGAGGAACATGGGAATGTGTTTTTTTTTGTTTTTTTGTGATGTGATCATTCAAATGTCCGAGTCTCACATTAGGGGTCAGTGGACTTCCTGTCGAGCTGAAGGAGGCATGTGTTGCAGCTACAAAACCAGGCTCATAAACAAGACTCTGTTGTTGAATGTTTTCCATTCATCACTGGAACCATCGACGTCCACATTACAACTCCTAGTTCTTAGATGCCACTAAACTTCAACAATGTGTGAAAATGGTAAAACATGATTAGATTAAATCCCGAAGAAAGGAAAATACTCCAACATGTTCCCACCGGACATTTCATTTTGATATTATAAAATATATTCACTTGAAAAAAGCCAAACAAAAGCAAAAAAATCGCAACTTGGGGTTAAAATAATTGATGATGTGACTATTTTCTAATCTAAAGAAATTAATAAAGTTTTTAACTTCTTTTTGAGCCCACTGTTTCATATTCTTATAATATTTATATAGCTTATTGTCTGTACAACCACCTTGTTTTTTCTCCTACATCCACCAGAGGGCCACCTAACACTAATGTTAGAACAGTTTTGGTTTTTACCTTTTTCCTTCCTATTTTTCCTTTTTCGCTCAGCAGTAGAAGTATTCAGAGTCTTTGCCCAAGTTAAAGAGCTAATACAACATTGAAAATACTGCATTAATAACCATAAGTATGTAAGCATTGTAGTATGTTCTATGTACTGTAGATATTTAGTATATGAAGTCAATGTGTTCTTTGTGCAGTAAACTGTTCTTTATCAGTGTTTTACTATCATATGGCATGTTTTGGATTCATTTTACCTTTTTATTTGAGTGCATGTTGCATTTTTCTTATATAAAATATCTAAAGTTGAGCTCATTTTAACTATTTATTATTTCATTCGTTCATCTTCTGAACTGCTTTGTCCTTGAGAGGGTCGGGGGGGTGCTGGAGCCTAGCCCAGCTACTTATTGGCAAAAGTGGGGTACACCCTGGATGTGTCCCCAGTTCATCGCAGGGCTACTTATTAATTTATTTAAATATTAATATGTTACTTATTTTTTCTCTTATTCTGAAACAACAAAAATGGATCATGTCTGGTGTGTACATATATCATTGTCCAATTAAAATACTCAAATTGTTGTAAATAAAGGGGAGACATTCACTATCATAGACGATACCTGATCCACTGATGAGGCTCAGTCAACTCCAATACAACTTAATGCTGGACTCTCACCACTAAAATAAGTCTGAAGGGGGAACCACTGTTTTACAAACTCAACTACAGTTTCTATCAATAATAACTTCTCACAAAGGCATATAGTAATGTTTTAAGTACTAGCTTGTTTTTACCAAATTGATAAACATGAATCCTAATATTTACTACATCTTCCAGGAGTCACTTGGAGTTCAGTGATTATCTCACTTTGTGTTTCACATGATTTGTCTAATAAAATGAATTTATCGGCAATTAATACAAAATGAAATAAAATGAAAGTCTTAAAAAAAAAAATACATATATATGTATATAAAAGTTATAACTGACTTTAAATTAAGTTTGTAACATTTTGAAATCAGAAAATTAATATTCAAGTGAAAATGATCATTGAAGAAGCTTAATTAAATAATATGTAGTGTATGGTGTAAACTACATTTTTGGGGATTATAATTGACAATAACTATGTTGGAAATCATACATGAATAATTTTAGTCTGATTTTATGTTTTGGACATCTACAAATGTCCAGTGTAATAATAGATCATGCATTTTTCCTCTTACTTGTGAACAACAGCCATGATTTTATAATGTTGTGGACTTAAATTATTGTACTGCAGACGATTGCAAATATTTACTTTAATCACATTTTTTATTTGTTTTCTGTAAAATAAACTGAAATGTTTAGGTAAGGCATGTATATAGGTCTATTTCTAACACAGGGAAAAAGTAGTGATCATCTACTGATCTGTTTATTTATTGTTCGGGAATAAACAGATCAATGATTAAGGACAGAAATATTTTCACACCTTCTGATTAGCCTCCTGAATATAAAACATGATAATCTGTAATATTTATAGACAGCATTTGCAAATGTACAGTATTTGGAGGTGGC